>NW_024581137.1:33901647-33928128 GCF_017639235.1 Corvus kubaryi | reverse complement strand
GGGGCCGCGGCACCTTCCCGGCGTGGCAGGCTCCCGCCGCCTGCCCGGCGCCAGGCCTGCGGGGCCCGGGAAGTCCCCCCAGGTGCGCCGCTCCCGGAGGCCCCGCGGCCGCTCCCGCCCGGACCCAGCAACTTGGCCGCCCCCGGGTCCCGGCGAGGGACGCGGGGAAGGGAGGCCGTGGATCCCCCGAAGGCTGCCTGCTCCGCTCGCCGCTCCCTCCCTGAGGTACCGCACCCCGGGGCCCCGCGCTGCCCGCGCCGCCCGGAACGGGCTTCGGCAGGGAGCGGACCGGGGAATGCAGCCCGAGGGGTCCCACCACCGCCGGGGCTCCCTCGCATCGCCCCCGCGGCACTGAGGGCACGGCGCTGCCCAGGCGGCTGGCGGGGCCACTGCCCCGGGCGGGGGGAAGAGCTGGGCACGGCTGGACCCCCGAATCCCCGTGTTTAGCCTAATCTAATAGCAGCAATGATTAGAGTTTATTATTATTTGCGCGCCGAACTTTTCAGCTGAAGGAAGATTTAAAAATCAATAGGAACGTCACATGCCTGACTGCTTGGACGCTTATGGAAAAGCTGTTGGCCAAGGCCAATAAATCAATCCTCCTTTTTCAGTCCTGTTTGTTTCTCTTCCACTTTCAGAATTTTCTTCCTTGCAGGAGGGAACCCACATCTAACAAGATGACACTTTGAAATACATCATGCTTGAAGCCAACATGCTAATTATAGATTAATAGGAGGTGAAACTCTGTTGAAGTGACATAGTGAAAAAAATCCAAGGTGATCAAATATAGTATGTCATCGAACATATTATGGTCGCTTAAAATCCTATGTTTAAGAGAAGGCTGCTTAATCATCTCAACCCCATGACTCACTGGCACCGGCTTTTACTCAGAGAAGCGAAATTAGAATTCACTTAAAGTTATTTTGTGGTAACCGGGCTCTCAGACCTCTGAGAGTTTTTACAGCCCCAGTCAAGGTATGTCCAATATTTCCATCCTGACACAGCAGCAGCCTACAGATGGAACAAGTAAATGAAATGCAAGTGTTTAACAGGCTTCACACGTTTCATTTATTTGGATTTAAACTGAGGAGCTGAGCTGAGCCTTGAATCACCAGCGAAGGAAGAGCATAATTACTTGTCATTATATTAATTCCAATTTATAAATAATGTTTCTGGCTTTATTTTATTCAATGCTTAATTTAAAAATAATGATTAAATATTAGCCCTTGGGCTGCGTGCTGGATTATAGCCAGATGCGTTATTACTTCTCCTTGGGACTCCAGAAATATCTAAATGGACTAGGAGGGAAAATGAAGATTTCCCACACAATTAGTTATCATGGAAGGACAATGCTATAACTTAAGCATAAATTTTAATTGTTTTAAAATGACGAGGTATTTCACCAGAATCAACAAATAAATGTTGGGAGAAATCGCATTTTCTGTAAGGTCGTGGTACATGTCCTTGGTATCCACACAGAGGAATACACAGCACCGAGTTTCTGGGTCTGGCTGTATATACACGTGTAAGGAAATCGTGGGTGCCTGCGTATCTGCACACACACGTAAATTTCTCTAATATGTTTATATGTTCAGTGGCTGGAACAGCAGCAAAATAAGTGTTCCCTGATTTGGAGCACTTCCCAGGTGCTGCAAACACTGATGAACTAAAATCCTTATGTAGAAAATGAATAGGTCCCTCACACGTACACACATACACACCTCAGGGAAAAAAAAAAAAAAAGAAGAAAAAAAGAGGAAGAAAAAGAGAAAGAAAAGAGAGGAAAGGGGAACTCGATTTATTCTCATTTGTTTATCTCTAGATTTTCCCCCCTTTCTGCAAATTCATTTGAATAGCTTTCAAGCTGCAAAATGGAAATGTGGCTCCTGCCCTCTATTTCAGCAGCAGCGTCCTGGCAACAGAGCAATTTTCTATCATCAAGGATAAATGGCATCGAACAGAACATTCTGATAAAAAAGAAAAAAAGCTTTAGCCCAAGAAGCCCATGATTGCTGCCCTTCCTGTCTATCATCCCTTTACAAAATCCTCTCCTCCAAACCTGAGCTGCATGCTGTCAGAGCTAATAATGTCTTCTAAAGAAAAGGGGAAGAAACAGCATTCATGCACAATGTTCCCATTTATTACATAGAGTGCTTATTTAAAAATTGCAAATATCTTTGTTTGGTTCACTGCAAATTAAAACCAAGATGTAGGAAGTTACACGATGCAACAATTATTCATGTCACAGCAGAGCATCAAACCCTCATATCTGGCTTTTCTATTGGTTAATGTGTGTGTGTGAGTGTGTGTGTGTGTGTGCGTGTGCATGCGTTGTGTGTATGTGTGCAATGCAGGGAATATCCCTTGTTGTGAAAATAAAAACCACTTCAGGTAAGTCTGTGTTTTGTTGTTTTAGAACAAGTGGGGGGGAGGGCGGGAAGTCATTACCGATACGAAGTAGGCAGAGGCTCTGTGCGTCCTGTCTTTGCGTTTCCACGGGGGTTCAGCCCCAGGACCCGTGCGAAGCCTGTCAGGAAGGCTGCTCTGGGATCGGGGTGCTTCTGTGGGGCAAAGGGGCTCCCTCGGTGCACCCGTGCCGGAGCCGCCGCGCAACCACCGGCCCTCGCCCCCCGCAGCTCCCCGCAAACGCTGGCGCGTTCCCGCGGGGTGCCAGCGCCGGGAGCCGCCGCTGCCCGGCTGCGAAAGGACCCTCGATAACAAACACAGCTGCAGGAACAGCCCCTGCGAGTGGATCTGAGGCGTTCAGAGATTATTTTGGGCAGCAGCGTGGAGGGCGCTTACCCTGTACGGAGCTGTGGTCAGAACCCCCCGCCGGCGCTGCCCGGGGAGCAGGGCAGGGGCGGCGTGGGCAGTAACAGACGGATGCACCTTAAGGTGCCACAGGCCGGGGAGAGGAAGCGGACGGCGGAACGGAACCGTCACGGCCCGGGCGCCGGAGGCAGCATCGGGCTGGGAGAGGAGGGCAGGGGCGAGGCCGCGCCGGCTGGCGGGTGGGGACGGCCCCATCGGGAGGACTTAGAACAGCCCGTCGGGCGGGATGGCTTCAAAGACTCCTTCGCCGCCTCGGAGCTTTCCTCAGCGCGGGGACGTGAGGCCTCGGCGGCCAAGCAGCGGGCCCGGGCCCAGCCGAACGGGGAGCTCGGGGCCGCCCTCGGGCGCGGCCGTCGGGGCCGTCGGGGGCCGGCGCCGCGCGCATGCTCCGCGCCGCGTCACGTGCGGCGGGACCGGCGGTGCGGGGAGGCTGCCGGGCCCCGCCGAGCGCGTGGGGAGCCCGGCCCTGAGCCCCGGCTCTCGGACCAGAGCCCCGGCTCTCGACTCGGCCACGCTGCCCCGAGGCTCCTGGAGGCAGCAGGGGGCGGATTTCTCTCTGGGGAGGACCCGGCCGAAGCCCCGGGCATCGCCTTCGAAGGGCGGCTCTGGGCTCGCCGGAGGCCGCCGGTGCCCTCGACGTGCGCACAGGGATAAGGGCGCGCCGCTCCCCTGCCGCACCCGCAGCTCTTCTCCCCTCGGGGAAGTTTGCTCGGTCCGGCCACCCGCGGCTGCCTGCTCGCCGGGCGCGGCCAAGCAACCCAAACCCACAAACGAACCAACAAACAAACCCCCAAACCACCCGCTTGAAAAGCTGGGGTCGGGTCTCATGCCGGGGGCCTGGAATTACTCCTTTCCTCACTCTTCCACACCTAGGCTGCAACGCCAGTGACTCTTGCTTTGCCCGATGGACAAAGCAGCTAGTCAGAGCCTTTGAAGTTTAGATTGCTGTAGCAAAAACTTGTGTAAAACTTATTTTATTCACGACCACAGGTCACCTGATGAAAAAAATAAAGCATCCGAAGACAGAAAGAATTTAACCGTATATATATGCACAGAAAATGAACGTTAAAATATCTTAAACGGGTGGAAGTCCATGAGAGACTTTTTGCCCTGCTCTAACTGAGGGTTGCAGGCAGGCCATTTGATTTCTTTTCATTTTTCAAAGGAATGGAGAAAGTCGTCCGATTAGCAGTGGTATTATTATAATCTCCATTCTTAAACCTTGAAAGACCCTCGTAAACAATCGGCTCCTTCTCCCAGTCCGGTTCCCATCGCTGCTTGGTAATGACTGGAAGATTAATGACGCTTTTTTAGCAACACCTGTCTTTTTAAGCTGTCGACACAACCAATTAATACTTTTAATTACCACTACGAGGAAACTAACCAGAACCTTTCTGATTTGATTTCGCCGCTGAATTTTATTCCCTCTGAAACGAAGCAGCCACAACTCGAGGCTGGGCGGCCGCGGGGGGCGACTCGTTTTGCTGCGGGTTTATTTTGCTTCGGGCTGGATAGGGACATGATTTATTTAGGGGGAAATTTTGTTTTGGGTTTATTTCACATCTCTTTCCCCGCTTCATTGGAAGTATTTTGCCATCCCTTTCGAGAAGAAAACAAAAGTGCTTGCTGACAGGACGCCGGAGCACACAAGTCCCTTGGCTCCCCGAGAGGCAACCTTTTGCACCAGCGGCCCCGGGGACGGAAAGGGAAAGGCGGGAGGCATCAAGCACCCTCTTAGACAAAAGTTACCATAGAGAAACAGCAAGGGGAGGCCAATTCGGCTCTCGCCGAACTCAGGACAATTTTACCAGTGATTTCAAGGAAAGAGGTAGTGCCCCATCGACGGAACCGGGAAGGACAGGGACAGTGGGCATCTGAGCCCCACAGACCGTGGGATATCGAACTGAAACCCGCTCTCATCTCGGGCCTGGGCTATTTCCTTCCTGCACCCCGATTTCTTCGGGGGTCCCCGATCTTCATCTGAATAACCCAACAGTCGAGCAGGAGATGGGGCAAAAACTTGAACAAAAAGTGTGTTTGTCGTTCAAGCGGTATGAGTGCGATAAAAAGTTCACAGATGCCCGTGAACAGTGCCGGCAGGGCGGCATCCCTTCTCTCTCCAGAGTTCCCCCTTTAGCCGTAGGGTGTGTGAGTCTGCATGACCGCTTCCCGAGCAGCACAAAATGCTAGGAAATGAGGCTACCACGAGATCCCCGGCCTTATTCTGGAGAGATGGCAAAGTGTGTGATCAAACCTTGTCCCTACACACGTATTTCCCAAGGCGACATGAAGTGGGCAGCAGCGTGTGGAAACGAAGTTGGCGCACCCAGCTCGGGATGCTTAACCCTGGCCCATCCTCGGTGGGCTTTTCCCTCTCTTCCCAGCCCCCAGCTAGTGCATGTGAATTGCTGGGAGTTCCTCCGACAGAATGTAGAGAGCTGAAAAGCAGAAAGCGGTGGTGTTTGGGTTAAACAGACACCTCTCCTCCTGGTAAAGCGCCCCGTGCTGTTCCGTGCCTGCTCTCTTTTGTGTTATCTCTCATGCTGCCCAGGCCTTGCAGAGTTACGCCGTAGAGGCGATGTCCCACGTTAAAACAATATGAATTCGAGAACAGATCCTGAATATGAATGAGGTATGTGGTCGTATGACTGCTTTGAAGCCGTACTTCTCCGAATATGGCTTTAATTAAATGTCTTCCGGCTGTAAAAGATTACATGTTGTGCAAAATATATCCTAGCATGAAATTTACTTCCACGATACGAAATTAGGTTACTTATAAATGTCTTCATTTAAAAAAGAAAATCGCTTCTCCTCGTTCTGTTTTCTGTTTTGTTGAACAGAGATCTCCAACGAGGAGAGAGGGTTGGGATAATATATTTATAGAGGCACGTGTAACAAAACCTGCCAGAAGCGGAGTGGGTGAGGGCTGCTCGCTCAAATGCAGACAATTCACAAAACAGGCAAGTTAATCCAGATCTGATTTGTTTTAGATCCAGCTGTCAGAACCCCGGAATACCTCCCGCGCCTCACGCCGCAGATACCTAATGTGCTCTTACCGCCCACGTCCCCCAGCGTCCCTTCCTCCTGCGTTTATTCCGTGAGAATGATGGTTGGGGGGAGAGGGGTCAGGGCAAACAGGTGGAGAAAGGTGACGATCTCATCTCGCGGAATATAACAATAATTCTTGCGGGATGGAGGATAACGTCGTGGTCACAGTAGGACCAGTCGGTCCGGCAAAGCAGTTTCACTCTGCCAGTGAAACCGCGCTCAGTTGTCAAGAGCTTTCCCGCTCCGGACGGTGCATGAGGGCGGAATTCAGGTTGCTGGAGGCGATGCTCTGTTTGCATGTATCTCTTTACGCCTTCAGATACGGGACCTCACCTAGCTAAATTTCTACAGAGAGATCAGATAATGCATCTCTCCGGATTATCCTTCTAAATTAACTTTTAGATTTGTTTCTATAGTCCGTTGAGACCCTGACAAAAGAGGCTGTAGCTAGATACAGATGCGAGATAAACGTATAAAGCAATCTCATTACACAGGAGTAAGTGAAGAACTCTCCTTGCAATCTACTCTAGATAACGAGTCTGCCCGAAGAAACAAGTAAAGCCGAGATATTTACTTCTTTTCCTAATAAATAAACCTCAATAACTGCATTGACTTTGCGCCGTGTTTACTACATTTCCATTCATTGCTTGGGTAAATGCATCCCTAAAGGCAGAGTAAATAATTGCACTGATCTCAACAAGGGAAATGTGTAGACATTTGAAGTGTACTAAAAATAAACGAAGGCAAAGAGACTGAAGAGAGAGGACACCGCGCTCGTTTGCCGTAATTAAAGCCCCTGCTTTCTCTCGCCGGAATCCGAGACTTTCAGAGCGCAGCTGGGGCGACAACTTCCCCGCTGGTGTCACCGGCTCAGCACACGAGTGGCCGTGGGGAGCCGAGGCTGAGCCCGGCGTGTCTGGGCTCGGGAGGGCTCGGCGCGGTGCCTGGCTCGGGGGTGAGACTGGACGATTCCGCAGGAGAAATTGCAGCCTTTCTGATGACTTGAAAGAGCCTCGAGTTTTCATTCTCCTCTGAGCTCTTCCAAGATGGGCACTTAAGAGCGGTGGTGGGTTGGGTGTTTTGTTTTGTTTTTATTCTTTAATTGAATTTCATCATCTTCTGCCAGATAAAGGTTTTTTATTTAATTGTTGTTGGGTTTTTTTCTTTCATTGGAAAAGAAAACAAAACAACATACGTCCCCGCTAAAACAACCGTCTGTTTCTGCAGCACCCGGGCAGGCAGGGACGCCTGCCAAGTGAAAGCCTCACAGGCGGCAGTCTGCAAACCTGCGGCTGCATTCGGGGAGGTCCCCTGACCCTCGGAGGAGAAGATCCCCCCACGCCACTGCCACGTAAGTCTCCCAGCGGAGGGGCGAAGGAGGCACAGCCACCCGCTCAGTCTCTTTGCGGGGATCACGTATGCCGAGGCCAGGCTCGCCGTATGGGCAGAGGGGGAGAGACCTGTCCGCAGGATTTCACTTAAGGCGGTGTGGGTGCACACCTGGCCAGGTGCGGGGAGAGGCGGGCGGCCAGGGCCTCCGCGGGGGTTCCGTCCTCCAGCTGAGCAGCCACTCGCTTGAAACCTAATTGCATTTTAAAGCAGGTATACACCTCCCCACATACACTTACCCCCCATCAGGGACAACAACCAACGACAACAACACAACAGAACATTAACCAAACAAAAAGCCCCAATCTGCGACTCTCTACAGAGCCACACATTGAATGAATCTATCTGTAAGGTTTTAACCACAGCCAAGGCTTCGCTACAAATCTGTACAAGAGACAGTGGCTGGTTCCCTCTGGATCTTTCCCCTTCTGACTCCTATTATTTTGACCCAGGCTACAACATAGAAAGCGGCGTGTGTGATCCATCTGCAAGGCTGGGCTGGGGTTTACCCCCCCCCCTCCGCTTCCCTGCCACTTCCTTCACACTCGCGGTATGGAAAGCCATTGACGCCTGCCTGTCTGTTATAATGTTAGTGGGTTGAAATCCAGAGGAGCCTCCGCTCCGCTCTTGCTCTTGTGCTGGCAGCGCTCAGATTCCGCAGTCTCTCCTTAAAATGGCTCGCTTCCAGCTTGAGGAGGTGACCGCCTTTTGCGGGTGCCTTTCCTCACCACTCAGCTGCTATTAAGACGATGGCAATAGGACATACTAGCAGAAGGAGAGGAGGACGTGTGTTTTGGGGTTAACAGGCTTGAGAGACCGGGGAAAAAAATATCATCGGCAGACGCAAGGAGAAATATTTTGCTGAGCTTCCGGGAGCTGTAAATAAAGTGGGCAAAGCCGCGCTGCCAGGGCAGGACAGCGGCTGACGAGCCGTCCTGGGCAGCTGCTTCGCACACCAGCGTCGTGCGGCCGCGGACACCCGCGGAGCGCCAGCCGCGCGGGGCGGGGGCACACGTTTGGCGGCCGCCGCAGCCACGCTTCAGCGGGGAAAGCCCCGTGCATCCGCGGAGGGAGCCTCTCCGCAAAAACGCATCTGGAGTGGATCGCCGCCAGCCGGAATATTTTCTGGCTTTCCGCTTCTCTCGAGATTTTCCGCACGCCACTCTGCCGGAGACCTCCACTCTGTCCCGAGCACCCTTCAAATGCTTTATGGATTCCTTTTTGTTGCTAAAAAACCAGGAGATCCCTCACTAATATTTACCTTTTCTCTCCTCCCCCCGCCCCCCAGCATTTCTCTGCCACTTAAAAAAAATCCTGTTGCCAGATCTACTTCACGTGCGTACTTGGGCTTCTCGCGCAAAAACACACGAACCAACCTAATTCCTGAAATAAGTTTCTCTCGGACCTTCCCTGCTCTGACCGGTGTGATACAGAAAGCACTCTCTCGGACTCTGGTGTGAATTGGGGAGAGGGGGTACATAATCCCAGAGAGCGTCCCTCAGCCCCTGCACACTCCTTCTGGAGGAGTCTCGCCTGAGGAACGCCATCAGCTATCGCACCCCTCCCCACGAACCAAAAAACAAGATAAACCACCCGAAAGAGGAACTCCGCTTGCAGAGCCCACCCTTGCAAACACCTCAGCAGGACTTCCCGGGAAGGATGGGATGAGAAACGGAACGGGAATGTTTGTTTTCCCCTGTTGTTATTGTTGAACGCATGAATGAATGAAAGAATGAATGAATGGAACAGAAAGTGCTCGGAGGCATATAGGAAGCTTCTGACCGCTTACATTAACTTCCTATTACACCCTAAAAATAGAACCCCGTTTCCTGTTGTTCGTCAGCTCCTTCTAACTGTTGTGTCGGTTGTGTGACATCTTTCGACTCACAAATGTGACTTTAAACCACGCATACACGCTTTGGCCCTCTGAAAGTGTTACCCACAAACAACATTAAAGCAACGCGGTTTAAGCTGACACCGAAGACCGGTCGCACGAAGTCACCCAGTCCTGGGGCACAGGGAGCCCGGTGCGTGGTGCCACGCTCTCCGCCCGTCAGCGGAGCAGGGGAGGACGGCGGGGGAGGAGGGAAGGGAGCGTAGCGTTGCCCCTGTGGCTCTCAGCCAGCCCGGGCGTGGAGAAAGACTGGCCCTAATCCCACTCGGGATGCAAAGGCCTCCTTGCTCTGCAGACGAGCGAGGGTGACTTGCGGAGTGCATTCCCTGGGAATATTACACCGGGGGTGAGGAGAGGAGAAGGCCGGCCAGGGATGCGAGGGCAGGGCTCGGTGGTACCCACGGTCCGGAATAGAGCGCAGAGCAGCGCACAGGGCATATCCCCATCGCCCTCGACTAGGGCTGCAACCCAGACCTCCGGGAGCTCGGGCTTGGCCGCGGAAAGAGCGGGGAAGCCAGGAAGGGGGGGTCACATGCGGTGAATTCCTGCTGCCTTTTCCCAGGGAGGAGCGTGTGCTCACAGGAGGCCGTGCAGGGGCTCCCACCTCAGGACAGTCCCCAGCTTCCCCCTAACTCGCACGGTGCCCCGGCCGGACGGGTTTCTGGCCCATTCGGCCCCGCGATGCTCCCAGGAAGCCCAGTTGAGGCAAGGCAGCTTCCGTCGTGGGCTCCCGCCCCTCACTCGTGACTTCTGCCTGCTCGCTTTCGGAGACACTTAGGGTGAGGGGACTAGGAGGTGTGGGGTGCCCGTCCCCACCCCTTTTTCACGAGTCACCCATCCTGGGAAATGAGCACTCCACTGTCCTGATGCGTCCAGAGCTACTGATTCGGGTCTAATTTCTCCAGAAAGAGGCCGGTGACGGTGCTCGGCTTCACGCAAATGGGAGCCATGGAGGACCAGTGCCCGGCAGGGCTGTTTCCCAGCGAGCAGGGACGTCCGGGCGCCCCGGCATCCCCAGCCAGAGCGCGGGTCCGGGGCCTGCCTGACCCTCGGACAAGAAATATCCCTGGAGCTGCCGCGTCTACCAGGCCACGACTCGGGCCCCTATTGCTCCCCACCCCCCCCGCGACCCCCCGTGGGCCTAATTAAATTGGGGGAAATTATCGGTGTGAGGTTGGACGGAGTCAACTGTCTTGACGACAGACGAGGATGTCTGAGCACCGCGAGGGAAGAGCAGCGCCGGGTTTCCAGCTCTTCCCTCCGGCCGGCGCCCACTGACGGCTCGGCAGGGGCTCCGCATCCCCGCGGCGCCGCCGGTCCCCCCGGCCCACATCCGGAGCCGCTGCTTGTCCCGCTCGCCCCACCGCATCTCGTCCGTCAGCTAGGCTGAACGAAGAGATGCATATGCAACTCGGTTTGCTGCCTATCGCAGGAAGCAGTTCCTGCAGATTCTCCTGTCTTTTCTTCTTCTCCTTTTTGTCTGACTCAGACGCCTTATTCCCTTCGCCAAGGCGGCATATAGGTATTATTTCAAAGTGGTCTCCTCTTCTGACCAACTTTCCCCCATTCCGGGGTTAGCATCCATTATGCGGCAGGAATTATTTCGAAACAAGAAAGCAACGTGTTGCAAACACTCCCCAGCCTATTTTCTGACATCTTTTGTTATGCATGCTCTTGCTGCTGGAGAAAATGCTAGTATGTGCACCTGCGGAAAAAACGCCTTCATGATGTTAACAGCAAGCTGGAGGGTATAAAGCAATAAAACTGCCAAATGTACCTGTTCCTGTTGAGTACATTACCTACACCTATGAATAAAGAGTCTCAGTAGGAATTCTTTCCTTTCTCTTCCCCTTTTCTCTATATTTTTATTCATTGTAGATTTGTAAACGCCTGGATCGGGTTACCCTTTCGCGTGTTAAAGTGGAAGCCTTGTTAAAAGCCGGAGAACAAGGCAAGACACTTACAACTGCATTCAGAGTTACTGAACCGACTCCAAGGGCTCAAGAAGTGAAACAACGATGAGAGGGTGTCTAAGGGGGCTCCGAACATCCCAGCCACACAGGAAAAAAGACATCCCTCCCCCATGCCCCCCTGAAGCAAGCAATATGAACTACAAGCGCCGAGAGACTACGGGTTATGCCCTTCCACCGATAGAGCATCGCTTCGCATCCTCCTTCTCCTCCTCCCTCCCCCCTCCCCAACGGTATGCGAAGAGGGGGCTCTCATCCTTCGGCTTCCCAGAGCTGATGATCGGGCTGTGGGGAAGTACAACTCCGAAATAAAGGAAGAAATGAAAAAGAGAAAAAAATCCCGGAAAGAAAAATTAAACCCCTATAAGTATTTCCACAAGCGACGAGTTAAAAAAAATTAGTATATATATCTGCAGAATCTGAAAACCAATCCTCAGGGAATATCGCAGTGAGAGGCAGTGTCAAGACCTGGGATCGGTCTGGGGTCGTCTCTGGGCTGCGCGAGGTTTTGGAAGCAGTGGCTGCTGGTGCCGGTGTTGGTTTTCAAAGCCCGAAGCCTCCAGCCCCTTTCCCCATCTAGAGCAACTTTCGGATTTCTCTAGGCTTAGCGAGTTCCGCAGGGTCCTTCCTACCTCAGTCCTCTCCGGTGGGGTCTGTCTCTGGAGTTCATGCTTAGCTGGACGCGAGGAGATTTAAGAGAGGGAAAGGGGGGAAAAAAGAGAGAGAGAGGGGATGAGAGAGAGGGGGGAGAGAGAGGAGAGAGGACAGAGGACAGAGGACAGAGGACAGAGGAGAGAAGAGAGAGGACAGAGGAGAGAGGAGAGAGGAGAGAGGAGAGAGGAAGGAGAGAGGAGAGAGGAGAGAGAGAGATCCTCCGCCGTACTGGATCAAACTTAATGTCTTTCCCTAGTCCATCTTTGAAAGAGAAGTGGTAATACCACCTGGATGTTCGGATATAAATCCCCTTGCAAATAATAAATGGATTAATAATAACAAGGTATGAAGTTCTTTTTATAGAAAAAAGGAGAGAATTGAAACTAAATGCGGCAGTTAGACAACCATTTTGATAAGAGGATAATTGAGGCGACACTGGTGTATAATTAGAGGATAATTTATGCTATATCCACTTTTATTCCACCTCCCAAAATAAACCCAGTCCATAATCATTACAGGCAAATTGTTCTGAATTTTATAGCAGCAATTTGAACAAAGTACTGCAGTTAATCATGGGAGATTTTTGTGTATTCCTGATTAGAAGTCTAATTGCCTCCTTCCAGAAAGTAAAAATAACTGTAAAACGACTCTATTTTTATCATTAACAATGTTGACAATAAAATAAAATCAACTAGAATTGTAATCTAAAGACAAATTTAGGGCGCAGGCACTTTTTTTTTTCCTTGGGTCGTTTATATCCTAATCAAGCTTTTTGCCAAAACCGCCAACCGCACGTAGCCATTTGCATATATTTGAAAGCCATTACGGGAGCTGCTGCCGCTGCGTTCAGCGGGGAAAAATGCGCTGCGCGTCGCTTCGCCGCAGCGAAAATACCGCGCAAGGAGGGGGGAGGGAAGGGGGATGGAGGGGGTCGCGTGGCGGGGGAATGCGTGGTTTGGGGGGAAGGGGGCGAGGGGGGATGGGGACAGACGCTCCCCTTTTCCCCACCCGCGCGCGGGGCGCGCAACGCGCGCGGGTGTGGAGGAGGGGGGGAAGGGGGGCGGGCGCGGGCAACGCGCGCGCTGCCGGCTATGACGTCAGGGGGCTGAGTGACCAATGAGGGAGGCGCTGCCCTCCGGAGACGAACCATTCGACTTGTGCGCGTCCCTGCCCTTCGAGTCGGAGCGCCGGAGCCCCAACTTTCCCGGCTCCCACCTTAAACTGCCCCCACCCTCCACGCCCCCCCACCAGGAAAAAAAAAAAAAGAGAAAAAAAAAAAAAACAACACCCACCCCACGCGCCGGGGGGATGAAGGAAAAGAGCGGCGCAAAAAAGCGGCGGGAGTAGCCCGCCCTCCCCCTTCACACACCCCGCACACCGCCCTCCCCTTCCTCCCCTCCCTCAGTGAACGAGGCCCCTCGCACAACGGCTCCTTGGAGAGGAGGGGGGGAAGAAAAAAAAAAAAAAAAGGCGGAAAAGAAAAAAAAAAAAGAAAAGAAATTAAATTAAATCACCGCCGCCTCTCCAGCGGTGCCGCGGCGGGTAAGGGGAGCGGCGGTGGCTGGGCAGAGAGGAGGCAGAGCGCGGGGGGCGAGCCGGGGAGCACCGCGCTCTCCCTCCCAAACTTTGATGATGACCATGACTACGATGGCTGACGGGCTGGACGCGCAAGACTCTTCCAAATCCGCTTTCATGGAGTTCGGGCAACAGCAGCCGCCGCCGCCGCAGCCGCCGCCGCCGCCCCACTCCCAGCAGAGCTCGCCGGCAATGGCCGGAGCCCACTACCCGCTGCACTGCCTGCACTCCGCCGCCGGCTCGCACCCGCACCACCAGCATCACCACCACAGCTCGCCCTACTCCGGCAGCGGCGGCTCCTACAACCACCGCTCGCTGGCCGCCTACCCCTACGTGAGCCACTCGCAGCACAGCCCTTACCTCCAGTCCTACCACAACAGCAGCGCGGCCAGCCAGACGCGGGCGGACGATGCAGGTGAGCCGGCACCGCTTCCCGAACCCGCTGCCAGCTTCTCCCCCCGCTCCCTCCATCCCCGGGCCTCTTCCCGGCCCCCCCTCCGGGCACCTGCATAACGACCCCCGCCGTGCCCCCCGCTCCCGCCGAGGCAGGCGTCGTCCCTGGGTGCGCGGGACGGCGGGGAGAAAACGCGGGGGGTTGCCTGTTTCCGCGGCCCCTCCGCGGGCCTACTGCTGCGGTACCGGCAGCGGGGCCGCCGCGCTCCCACCGCGCCAGCGGCGGCTGCTGGCGGTACCGCGGCGCTGAGCACCGGCGCCTTCCCCGCTCTCCCCGCGGCCGGCGGCAAGGGGCTGCACTCGGCGCTCCTTTGTTACGGCGGGACCGGCTTTAGGCAAAATTCCTGCTAACACCTGAGGAGTGAAAGTTTCCAGGCGAGCGGGTCGCATTCCGCTCGGGGGCCGTCTGATTTATGTATTTATTTTTTTGCAGGGAGACGTACATATCCATCCAGAGGGGCACGGGAGGGGGGCGGGGGGAAAAAGCATTGTTAAAAGTCTCGGACTGGTGATTCACTGACCACCAAACTGGCGACGCGAAGTCAATTAGCCGAGTAAAACCTGGATGGCCCTGGAACAAGGCACACCTTCGCAAAGCCAGAGCTGCACTATAAATTTTTAAAAATATTTTTGGGTTTTTTTTCTTCCCGGGAAGAAGGAGAGCTTGCCCACTATGCCCGGACAGCTGTTTTTTCTCCCGGTAGCTCCCAAGCAGCAGCCTGTGCCACGCACGCCTGTAAGGAGATGCAGCCTGTGCCTACGCCGTGGGGTTGAACAGGCGTCGGGACAGGTTTTGGCGTTTTTAGGAGCCGTGGCTGCCAAAATACCCGCGTTTAATAGCTAAGGAGGGTGATGTTTCAGCTGTGTTGTTTTGCTTGCAGATCAGCAAAAAACCACAGTGATTGAAAACGGTGAAATCAGATTTAATGGAAAAGGGAAAAAGATTCGGAAGCCTCGAACCATTTACTCTAGTCTACAACTCCAGGCTTTAAATCATCGCTTTCAGCAGACTCAGTACCTGGCACTTCCAGAGAGAGCTGAACTGGCAGCTTCATTAGGACTTACCCAGACACAGGTAATTACTGGGAATCCCAAATCACTGAAAGCCTGCTCGAGCAACAAAGGCCAAGCAAAGTATGATGCTCCCCAAATATTTTGGCCTCTGTCGGGAACGGTAGAAAAGGTAACGCCACACGGTTGCCATCTCTCTGTGCTAGGACTTACCTAATGCGCGACAGAGATCGGGCGACCGCAGAAGGAGCTGAAAGTGCCCTTCCCTCAGCCGTCTGCGAGCGAGCGCTCCCTTTTTGATGCCACACATAACGTTTTAAAATTGCCTATATTTTCGGATAATTCCAGCACCGAGATGCAATTTCCCAGCTGTGAAAAGGAGAACAAAACAAAGGCAAGGAATCGCTGGGCCTGAGGTAGAGCTAAAAGCAAAGCTGCCTCGTAGCAACGTATAGGTAGAGGGGAAGCAGGAACGCGTTAGGAAATACCTGTTAAATCAATAGTTAATTCACCTTGGATGACTAACGCAAATGCAGTGGTTAGCCTTGGGCAAAATGTACGGAAGGTGATAATAGATCTGAAGATCAAAGACAGCCGTGTACAAAATTATGGCAGGTTAAGCCATAGTTAAGTGTGGTTGGAGTAGCTGTGCCATTCTGCTAATTTAAGCTTGAAAGACATATGAGGCATTACAGGCTTACCCAGCTGGGGTTTGTGGAGAGGTGCATGGATAGATGGGATCAATTCGGGTAAAATGTTATCGTGAATCTGTGAGCTTAACAAATAACTTCAGGATTTTATCATTGTCATTGGTAACAGTCTCTTCCAGGCAGCGATTTTTAAATACTCAGCAAACATTAATGATGGGAATGGGCCTGATGGTTTTGCAAATGGGATTTTAGTATCCTTAGCATGCACACTCTGTCTCACTGTTGTCTTGCTTTCTCTCTTGCACGCATAGATTTTTTTTTTTTTTTAGGGACCAGATCCTGAGCTTGCAGCTAGAGGAGAACCCTTGCTTATCCCCTAACATTATGATTGCAAAGTTTGAGAGGTCAAATACGCATGGGGGATTTGTTTTCTTTGTTTGATTGATTTAAAATATGTATTGTGTATACATGTCTTACCTATATATAATTTCTATAGTAATTCTGATCTACCAGTGGGCCTGATCCTTGCTCACCTTATCGAGTGCAGGCTTCCTCTTTGGGAGTTCTGCTGGGTAAGGTGCAGGATGAGACCCAAAGCAATGCTGATATACTATTACTCACAGAGAAAATAAAATTATTCTTTCTTTAATAATACGTTTCAATATAAAGCTGCAAAACTGGTCCCATTATGCCTCCTCCCCCGCCACATCAGCGTGGACTGCTTGATCTGATCGTGAGGATTTTGGATGCGCGATTTCTTTGTAAGATGCCCTTTGTCTATTGGCTCTTGTCTCCTGGCACAAAATCATATGATTGCCCATGTTTGACAACAGTTTGCCCGAATGATCAAATGACCTCCAAAATTCTGAATGAGGCGCTAAAACAGGACACCTCAGAGTATGTAGTCTGTTTCAGCCATAACAATCTGGCCTGCCGAGGGAAAACAACGTTCCAGGTTAAAACCTGCATCCCTCTCGCTCTCCATCTCTGCTCTGCCTCCCCTGTTCTCTCCAGCTGCATCCAAAGCCCGAGAGCAGCCGTAGGTACCCCTCCTTCCCCTCTCCCCATCCCCAGCTCCACACCCGACTGGCGTGTGCCCTCAAGACCTTCTCCAGATTAGACCCCCGGCCCCCGGGGTCTTTCCTGCTGTGCCCTGGGCACTGACGGCAGCCTAATATCTAATGCGTTTCGGTTTACAGGTGAAGATCTGGTTTCAGAACAAGCGCTCCAAATTCAAGAAGCTGCTTAAACAGGGCAGTAACCCCCACGAGAGCGACCCTCTGCCCGGCTCCGCTGCCCTCTCCCCTCGCTCTCCAGCTCTGCCTCCAGTCTGGGACGTTTCAGCCTCTGCCAAGGGAGTCAATATGCCTCCAAACAGCTACATGCCTGGCTATTCTCACTGGTATTCTTCTCCACATCAAGACACAATGCAGAGACCACAAATGATGTGAATTGTCCAAGAGAAATAATCTCCCAAGAACGCCTCGTCTCGACATGGCAAGAAGTTCCCCTGCTTTGCCAAGCCGTGCCAGCTAACAGGCTCTGTGTGAACTTGTAGATGCGGCAAAGAGACAGAGTGGCTTTATTTTTTTTTTTTTTTTTAAAGTAACCTCAACGATTGATCTTTAACAGAAAGACACAATTTTCATTCTGGCGCACAGAAGACACTTCTCTTTAGGATATTTTCCTTTGGACTCCAAGGCACCAGCCTCTTTCTCTGTGGAGTATACGTCAAAACAAACTTTTTATAGACTTTGCCCACAAGAACCTGAATCTACCATGGCAGCCGTTTTTACTTGTTTAATGAGCTAAAGACATTACATGATGAAAGAGAGACTAGTCAAAGCTCCTTCATTTTTATTCACCAAATCCGGACTGGGGAAAGGATTAAAAGACAGAAGAAGTGATTTTAAAAAAATTAAGATGGGGGGAAAAAAAGGAGAACTGGTTGAAAACTGCAAATATACTGTAAGATTAGAACATTACCACGAAGCAAAATCTGCATGCTTTCTCAAAATGTAATGGGCTGCGGCTCAGAAGAAACCACCGTCTCTCACGCGAAGAGCCCCCTCATCCGCACAGACCCGCACCCGCACACAGCCGGACAGACTCCCGGAGACGAGCAGTAAAGACAGAGCGAGGGATTCGCGGCCAGACCCGCCGCTGCGGGCTGGGGAAGGAAGGTTCAGCGCTGCCCGGCGGCAGCCTCAACCACTGAGCGAGAGGGACCTTTCCCCGAGCAACCTTTCTGTATATATTGTTGAATTTTAGTTGTACATATACTTTGTATGTTTTTGTCTTCTTTCGTATATAGAGTAAAAGCCACAAAACGCCCGCCTGGCTCCTATTTCTCTTAACCTTAGCGGATCCCCACCTGCCCCGACTTGCCCCCCAGATCAGTCCGGGCAGAGGGATCCTTGTGCCCAGCTTGGCTGAGTGCACAGACACCCCTACCAAAGCATATATCTGCGAGCAAAGAAAGAAAAGATGAAGTGGCATGGGGTAGCTGGTGGCTTGGTTGGTTTTAAGGCTACGATTTAAAGACAGGAGATACCGAGTCCACAAAGATACGCCTAGACGAAGTTCCTAATCACCCGGCCATTTCTGCTGCGATTTCAGTGCTCCGCTGCTTAGCTTAGCTGAGCTGAGCCTTCTCGCCGAGGCAAAGCTCAGAGCCCTGTCTTCCTTCCCAAAGGTTGGAGACTCCAAATTATTAAGAAAGGAGGCGCCCTCCTTTGTTTTAAAGAGCAGACAATGCAAGCTGAGGAATGTTTTGCAAAGCACTGAGAGGTGCCCAGGCACACAACACGCTGTCCAGCCAGCTTCAGGCGCACCAGCTTGTGGAAAGCACAGCAACTACTGACAATGAAAAGCCTTTTCCTCATCCAAGCTGGATGCCCCATACTGCGAGAATTAATGTCTAGAGACCTGGGCATCCTTCAAATTATGAACCTTGAAACCACTGAGCCATTTATCAGAAGTCAATAGAGATCCTCAGAGTGCTCCATATAATGACAGCTACATACAGTCGTGCAAAAGGACAGTCACTATAATTAGACACAAAGCAAAGACTACTTACCAATATACCAGTGTTTTGGGGGGTGTTTTTTGGTTTGTTTTTTTTTTTTTTTGAGCAACTTCCACGCTCAGTCAGTCTTCAGAGTGCTTTAAAACCGATCAGTCTTGTCATTTTCTACCATTCGTATTGTTACATTAGGAAAAATGTTTTCTTTTCTTTTTTTCCCCTTCCCACTGTGAAACTTTGGGTTCAGAGCTCCCCAGGATCAATTCTGAACAAAGCCTCCAGCTGCAGTGCCATCCAATTTGAAGCAGACATTGGGGACAATTTAAGGTTTTTATCCACAAGAAGGTTTTTTTCCATTCTCTTAAATGCAGCCATAATTAGAGTAATTTTTCATGTAGCCCGCTGATTACAGCGTTTTTACCGTCAAAGATAATTACCTGTAATTTTCTTCCACTTTTAATACTAAAAAGCCATCTTTATTTAGATTCAGGAACAGGAAAGGCGAAACAAAAGAGGAAAATTATTCTGTTATTCATACACAAATTGCAGAGACGTAGGGCCTAAAATTGAAAATTAACCAAAATTATAATGCTGAAAAGAATGGAAGAGGCTTCAGAAGTACAGCTGGTAGTGGGGCTCACTGAATTATTCAAATGACACTGGAGAGAAAGCTACCATACATTTAAACCAACAGCATTGTGTGCATCTTTCAGAAAACTCCGCTTTACACCCCCCCCGCCGGCTCCTGTGCGGGCTCACCCTCGCCTCGCAGAAGGGCGGCGGATGCCCTGGTGAGCGAGTCCCGCAGCCCGGGGAGCCCGGCCCAGCCGAGCCCAGCCCGGCGGGTCCCGGCCCCCACGGCCCCCGCAGGCACCTTAACCCTTTCGCTGCACCCGCCCAGCAGGGACGGCGGCGGGCGGTCCGCCCCTGCGCTGGCGGGCCCGGGGGGCGGGGGACACGGGGGTTCGCTGCTTCAAGGGGGCTTGCGGGGGGCCCGTCCTCCCCTGCACGCCGCGCGTGGGTGCCGGTGCGGAAAGCCTCTCGATGCGTCGTGCCCTCCTCCCCTACGAGTGATTCCTCAAATAGGCTCAGAAAAAGCCCAGACAACAAGCAAGCAAGCGAACAAATGAATAATAATAATAATAATAACAATAATAATAATAATAATAATAGGCCCATTAGCTTAGTAGCGTGGGAGAAGGTGGGAAAGGTAGGCCTTCCCGGGAGCGGGGTGGGAGCGAATGGCAGCAGCGGCTCCCACTCGCGCGGCAACCGCCCCGGGAGACTCTCGTGAAACAGCGTCATCTATGGATGGAGCAGCGGCAGCTCCCCACACCAGCGCCAAACCTGCCGCCGCCGGGCTGCCAGCGCCGGCTCCGCCGCCGCCCGCCCGCCGCCGGGCTCCACCGCCCCGGGGCCGCGGAGAGCTGCGGAAAGGCGCGCCGCCGCCGCCCCGCTGCGGGCACGGGCAGACGGGGCCGGCCCGCGGCTCGCACGGTTTCTCCGCCGGCCGCCGAGTCCCGCGCTGCCCCTCCGGCAGCCCGTCGGGGCTCCCGCCGCATCCCCGCCCGCGCCGCCCGCCGCCCCCGGCAGCATCGGGGAAAGGGGGCGCGTATCTGTCGGGGTCCGGCCCGGGGAGGGAAACCACCGGCGCGAGAATGACCGCGAATGTGGGGGAGCAAAGACGGAGCGTGCCTCGACGGGCAAGGCGCGGAGCAGTCACAAACCAACCCCAAAACCAAGCGAGCCCCAAAACTTACCCCTCTGAAAATCTGCTAAGCAAGGATCGGGGTCTAGAAATCTATACTGAACAGAAGCAGTGGAGAATATTTTTCTGAGTCTCAGGGCAGAAGCTCTTTCTCTATATTCTTGGTTGAGTGAGCACATCCAGGTGTGAAATTGTTTGCACACCCCAGCACCTCTTATATTGCCAGCAAAATTAGCTGTTATTACTGTCACTGTTTAGTGATGGTTAGCTTGATAAAAAAAACCTGCTGTAATCAAGACCTGGCGCATCTTTGCAAATTACAGATAATTGTAAACGTCCAGATTATGATAATAGCATCCTAATCCAGCCTGCAATATAATTATTACAGAGTGTTACATCTGAAACTGTCCAGTAGGGCTAATTCAGCCATTATTTAGACCCTATTTTTGCACTGCAAATGGGTTGCTGAGTTGAAAATGTACGATTGTAATTTCACGGGGCACTCAATGAGTAATGGTATAGGGAGGGAAAAATACAAAAGTGAAATGTGAACAGTAGCGATCAAATCAAACTCTGAAGGACAAAAGACTGTTTGATTCATAGGGAATGAGAAGAGCGGGAATTAAGAAAATAGCAAATCAGTGGTCTGCAGCGTTACGTGTCCAAATCTCAACGAGTGCGAGCCTGATGTGAAGTCAGGGACTGCTGGTTCGGCTCCCGCCTTGCATCAGTCCGCCTCTCGGCTCGGCTCTTCCCGGCAGCCTCTCCCCGGCACCCGAAGCATCCCCGAGCTCCCCACCCATCCCCAAAAGAGGGTTCTCCATTGTCTTGTGCCTTCTCTCAGGTGACTGAACGTCACTTTCGGGCAAGAAGCCTCGGGAGCTTCGGAACCGGGAGGAGGAGAGTGCGGGGTGCGGGACCCGGGC
The DNA here is from genome assembly GCF_017639235.1 of Corvus kubaryi. NCBI lineage: Eukaryota > Metazoa > Chordata > Aves > Passeriformes > Corvidae > Corvus > Corvus kubaryi. Next base: position 33,906,993 of record NW_024581137.1, on the reverse strand, counting down.
TCCGGGCACTCTCCGCGGCGGGCTGTGGAGCTTGGCGGCCTTTTGCGCTCCCGCGCACCCGCTGGACCGGTCCTCAGGGGTCCTTAGGGAAATTATCACAGAACCGACTCAATTGTAATTAATTAACCGAAAGAGCCTGGCTAACAGGACTACCTGCAGCTAGCGAGGTTAACTCACTGGGCTAGTTGGCTTTCGACTCCTGATTAACTTTTATTAACCCTGGACACGAAATACACAAACCCGCTTCATTTTTTAATGGCCTAAATCATCAAAGCGCGGTTGCCGCCCGACCGGTTAGTCTCCGCAGGGTCCAGATGAGAAGAGGCAGCGCCCGGGGCTGGCCCCATGGGCAGCAGGGCTGCCGCCCCGGCTCTTGCTGGCCTCTCCCGGCCGCAGCCGCTCCTGGCAGCCCGCAGGAGCCTTTACTCTGCGCCCTTTTCTCCATGCGATTTAGTAAAAACCAGGCGAATAAAAGAAAGCTCAGTGGATAGAGAGAGGCGAAAGCCCTATAAAACGCGTTATATGGTGCGTGTCGAGGAGACCGTAAAGATCTCCTGGAATGGAGGGCCAGCTCCACAACCAGGCAGAGGATGCCGCTGCAGAGCACGAAGCCAGCTCAGGATCCGGCCCGGCGAGGCTGGCTGAGCCACCCTGCAAAACCCAGGCTGAGCTTCAGACAGCCTCTCCGGGAATGCCGAGGGGCAGGCGGCAGAGGGAGAGGAGCGAGAAGCCACCTCCAAGCTCTTCTTCGCCAAATGCTCAATCCGTTGAAGGTTCTGGCCGGGGCCGGCACTCTGGGCCCTCACCTGAAGGGGACTAAGGAGGTGAGGGAGATGGGAGTTTTACCCGCGGCCTTGAAGGTCGTGCCTGTGGAAGGTGTTCTCACAGACAGCAGGGGCGTGGGTGTGTGGTGGGATTTATCAGGTCTGTATTCCAGGCAGATAAACGATTGTTTATCCTCCCCGAATCGCATGTAAATAGACGCGCCACCGAACAAAGAGAAGAACTATTTAATTGATGCAACACGGATTCTCGCTAAAAAAAGAGAGAAAGGGAGGCTTAATGTAAACTTCGCGTTTCCTATTTTCACGGCTCTTATCTGACCTATAAAACAGGTTGAGTTATTGCAAGCAATCGCTTAAATGACTGAAAGCAAGAAAAGGGGGTTCCCACACCCCCCCCCCCGCCCCGATTTTCCTGAAGCAATAGATCTCCTTCCCGTAATCCACAACCGAAACACCTAAAGGCTGTCAGTCGCAAAATTGCGTGGCAGAAATCTTTAATCGATGCCACATGTGGGATGCAGTCTGGGGACACAGCGCTGCCGGCGGTTGAGCGGGCAGAGCGCGGAGGCCCGCGCAGGCAGCGCGGCCGCCGGGGAGCTAAAGCACGGGGGAGACCGAGGGGAGTAAGAGGGCGACAGGAACGCCTGGCAGGCGGGCTGCCCTGCCGCGGTGACAGGTTGGAGGGGGTGTCTTTTCTTTCCCCGGGAAGGAGCGGGAGGGAAACGGAGGCGCTTGGCGAGAGGGCAGCGCTTCCCGGCTGCAGGCTGTGCCCGCGGGCGGTGCGGGGATGCCCGGCAGGGACAGGGGGGCTCGGGCGGAAGCGGGAAGGTGCTCCTCCCGCGTCCGTAGGTGGGGTTGGCGGGCACGGTGTGTGTCTGGGTGTGGGTGATGTAGGTGTGCGTCCCAACCGGGGGCTAGCGCAGCCGGGGGTGGTGTGCTGTGGGTGTGAGAGCCCCAGGGGTGCAGGCAGTGTCAGGACCTCTCGATCTGGGGCAGCGGGGGCTGCAGGCTGCTCTGTGTATGTGTGTCTGTGTGTCTGCGCGTCTGTGTATGTGTGTGTGTGTCAGGCCCTGTGGCTTAGCCCTGGAGCCGCTCGGCACCCACAGGAATGTGGCTCCTCTCGGCTCCCCGAACTGCCCCGGCTCCACATGGAAGTGGCCGCCAGGAAAACAGAAGGGAGGGGAAGAGGGGGAGGGGCGGGGAAAGCCCCGAGCCAGCAATTCGCGGAGCCCAAACCCAGCATCAGACAAAGGACAGTTCATGCCATCCCTTTCCCGGGGAGGCAAGCGGGGAGGCCTGGCCAAGCTAGGCTCCCTCCGGCCGCCGCCGGAGCCCAGGGGGTGCACCCAGGCGGGAAGAGGCGCCGGGGTGTGCCTGCCTGGGTGTGCGGGGACAGAGAGGACAGGAGCATCCCCCTCGGCCCGGGAGAAGGGGCGGCCATAGACTCCGAGTGTTCATCGAGGCCGGGGCCACGCGACGGGGAGCCCCGGCGAGGACATTTCTTACCCTCTCTGGGGGAGGGATGCCAGGCTTTTCCCGACCTGCCCAACACCAACCCGATCTGGGAGGAGGAGAAATTAAGGAGGGAGAGGGACCGGCATGGAAACCGAGCCGAGATGACTCGGCTGGCTTGGAGAGGCGAGCGATGCCTAGTCCAGCGGCCGCAGTGTAAATTCCCATCTCTGTCCGGCATGCTGCCTGCCGGCATTCCGCCTTCCCGGAGCTGTTCCTGCTCTGTCCGTCCGGGCCCTCACGGCCCCGGCAGGTTACCGTAACCAAACAGCCCCGCGGCAGCTCCTCAAAGAAAGGGGTGGGTGAACCCACCTGGGAAATTGACTTCCACCTCTTGTGTCCAAACCTTTCTGCAAACGGAAGTGACCTCGGGGAGAATCTCTTACTGCAGGTTGAATGCTTGTCTAGAGGGAAATGAGGAAAAGAACGGAAGAAAATGAAAAGGTCAAGTTTTTCAAAAATTTTTTGCACCGCATGGAAGTGAGCAGAAGAGACAAAGCCGACCTTTTCCTCAGCCCCAGAGTCGCGGAAAGTCCCTGAAACCTTGCGCGTAAAATGAACAGGAGACGGTCACCAGAACCGCAGAAGAGATGGGGAGCGGCGGGGCACCGCGGCGGGGCGGCCGCTCTCCGGCAGCGGGCAGGGGTGGGCAGCCGGCCGCGGCCCCCGCCGCCCTTGCCGCCGGCACCCCCGCACCCTCCCCGGCGTGCAGGGAGCACAACCGAACAAACTGGTCTATTGTACTGCAAGACATTTACCAACCCCCAAACCTGTTACAAAACAGCAAACCCGGGCTTCTTTCTTTGGGGAGAAAACTACGCACACCACGCACACGCACAAAACATGGCAGGCAGGAAAGGAGGGAGAAGAAAGGAGGGGGAGGGCAGCGGGGAGGAGGACTGGAGACAGGTAAGTGCGCTCCAGGGCAGGAGCGTGCCTTTTCAGGCCTCGCCTCCCCCCCTTCCAGCACTCTCCTCGCCAGCCTCAGCTGCCAGAGGGGCATCTTTCATCTCGGGGATCCTTCCAGCGACGCCTTTGGCACATTCGCTGCTGTCGCCGTACCCCGCACGGCCGTGAATTACCGCTGCCCCCCAGGATAGGGGTCCCCGTGGGAACGTGCTCCGCCGCGGGGGCCCCGCGGGCCTGGATTTCTACTGGAAGAGAGCCCACGCTCCGAGCGAGTGGTCCGCTCCAGTGGGCAGTGCTCCGGCCATCTCGCCCACGCCGTGCCTCCAGCACCGGGCAGAGCTAGCGACTGCTCTGACGCAAGGGTATTTTCCCCTAAATCGGGTAGAGATAAAACAAAAACAATAAAAGTACCTCTGCAACGTCCCTCCTTCAGTCGGAGCGGCCGCAGGCTTTTAGCAGGAGCGAGGGGAGCGGAACCCTCATTTTATCCTTTTCTCATATTTAGTGGCTCCCTTTGACGGAAACGTAATTTGTATAATTAGCCGAGTGCACACGGGCGACTGATGGGCTGTGGAGTGTGCAGCTCTCGACGCTAATTGCTCTCGGGGATTCGGGGCGGCTTAAGGCGAGAGATTTGCTTTCTCGCGTCAGGATGGGCAGCTTTCCCTTCAGCTTAAAGCACTGTGCAGTAAGACGTACGCGGTCTTGCCAGAGCCCCTTTCCCAGCGGGGAGAGAGCACCGCCGCCCTTCGGCTCGCCTGCGGGTACCTGCAAGGGCCAGATCCTGCCAGCACGCCCGGACTGTGGTGGCACTGCACGGCACTGGAACAGAACGTGAACTCTCAGCTCCCATCCTCTTTCCTCACTTTCTTTCTGCAAGCAAATTAGTATTACATTTTTTCCCTCTTATTAACAGAAGAAGGGGTAATTTGGAAACGTTTCTCGTGGTCGAAATAATTTTATTTTATTCAGAATATACAGTTTAATTCCTCTATCTACAATTATTTACAGGGTTAAAATAACATCGAAAAAAGTCTCTGGAAAAGTTGAGGTCATAGATTTCAAGGCACCAATGATAGTGTCCACAGCTGAGCCAAAAATTGTCCGTATTGTATAAAAAAGGGTTTCCTTTGAAATGCAATAAGTTACATGCACAAGCTTTACACATTTTAATCTTTTTGTTTCTTTTCCCTTTTAAAAATTCCCCATATGCATTCCTTTCGTTATTATTCCTTAACAGTAAAACACAGGAGTCCAAGGAACAACAAAAAAATATAATAAAATAATAAGGGCCAGGCTCTAATAAATCGTCCCAGAGGCCAGCGCTAACGGGTGCTGTAGGGAGCCGTGGGGTTGGAGGTGGGAGTTGATGGAGTTGGCAGCGGGGTACCAGGAAGTGGAGCTCTCCAGGTAGCTGGATGCAGGGGACGGGTTGGAGTTTGGAGGGTGAGCGTGTGCGTGGGCATGATGGCTGAGGGAGCGGGACGAGCCCTGAGGTTCCCAAACCGCAGGTGACTGTGGAGAGTTGCAGGCCATGGGGTCGCTGGAGCTGGGGCTGTGCTCCGGAGGCATCTCCCCGTTTTTCATGATCTTCTTGATCTTGGATCTTTTATTCTGAAACCAGATTTTCACCTAGGAGCGGGGCAGGAGGAGAGGAGAAGGGAGGAAAGAGGGAGTGGGGAGGGAAAGCGACACCATTAATGCCCGCCTGGCAAGCCGGTGCTTCGTGGCTGCGGCGCCCCGCACCCCGCCGCCCTCCCGCCCCTCCGCGGGGGCCGATCCAGACCTTCCCGCGGCACCGGGCTGAACCCGGGGTTATGGACCCTCCAGGCCGGGCCGGGCCGAGCAGAGCCACTCGTGGTACCTGTGTCTGCGTGAGTCCCAGGGAGGCTGCCAGCTCGGCCCGCTCGGGCAGGGCGAGGTACTGGGTCTTCTGAAACCTCCTCTGCAACGCTGCCAGCTGAAAGCTGGAATAAATAGTCCGGGGTTTGCGCACTTTCTTTGGTTTGCCGTTCACCATCCGCACCTCTGGCTCCGCCACCTCCTTCTCTGCACGGGCGCAAGAGCGGGAGAGAGACGCAGACGTTAAGTTCGCGACAGGCTCCTCTCCGCGCCGCGCAGCCTGCGCCGCCGGGGCGGC
>NW_024581137.1:33740843-33896647 GCF_017639235.1 Corvus kubaryi | reverse complement strand
CCCCGCAGGGCACGGGGACCGGGGCGCGGGAGCCGCCGGGCCGGCGGCCGCGGCAGGACAACGCGGCGATTGTTCCCGCCTGCGCCTGGGAGCTGCCGCGGGGGCCGGGCGCTGGGGCCCCGACCGAGCCCCACGGCGGGCCGGGCGCTGTGTCCCGGCCGGTGCCCGCCGGCCGCCCCGCCCTTCCCCGGTCCTGGCTCGGGAGCATCCCCACCGGCTGAACCCTCCGCCCGGGTTCACAGAGCGCTCTCCGTCCCCGCTCGCTCTGCAGCGCTTTGTTTCCAGCCAACGAGCGAAGTATTTCGGATGAGCCTTTCAGACTTTTGGATAAAATCTTGCAATTGTTCACAGAAAATCTTTCACTTTCTGGATAAAATATTCTCTCTTGGGCACCAAGTTTTTGCTGGAAACTTTATTTGCACGGAAATTGCTGGCAAAGAATGAAAGGAAATTTTTTCCCTTCCTTAAAAAAAAAAAAGCCCCAAACAGCCCTCCGCAGTGGAAACATGGATTAACTCTTGTTTTACAGCATCAGAACATGGTGATTGCCATTCAACAACTTCAACAACTGAGGACTTTCCTCACCTTAGGCTTAGGACTTGTTTACCTAGGGGAGTATTTTCAGAATGAAGAGGCTAAGGGACTGAAAGTCCTTGTGTTCTCACCTAAGGCCAAAAAGAAATTCTGCTTCAAAGTAAAAAGTCTTCTAATTTTCACTATGGGCAAAATCTATTGAGGATCCAGTGGAGAGGGCTAGTGAACTGCCCAGAAGGATGTTCACAAGACAGTGATAAAGGGAGAAATGCAGGAAAGGATTTTGGGAAGCAGCAACTGGAAGCAGGAAAGGAGAAATAAACGTGACAGAAAACTCAGGGAAGGCATCTAAGACTTTTTGTTCACATTTCAGTAGCTTTCTGAAGAGCCCTTGGCTTTGGGTGCAGCTGGTTCAGAGAGAGGAAAATGGGCATGTCTCCACCTAGGCACAACATGCTCTGCCTTGGGGAACTTAAGTCACTCCTAAAGGAAAGGATATTTGTGTTCCTGTGAAGGTCATTTGTGTTGATGGAAGGATGCACATGTGAACTTGGGATCAAAGCCTGTCTGGCCCCTCAAACACTGGTGCAGGCACTGATTTAGCCCTCCATCCCAAAGCGTCCACTAGGTTCTGGTAATTTCCCACCCCTGGAACACTGTTTTCTCTTCCAGTTTCTTGTGCATGCCCAAGAAACTCTGGGCCTCCAGTTAATGAAGCAAACCTGTCACTTTGGCATTTCCATAGCTGATGGACTCACTGCCAGGCTTGGCCACAGACTAGGCTCTGCTGGCCTCGCTTGTCCAGCCTGTAAATTGCACAGCGCATAAAAACTGTGACAAACAATGTTAGGAATTAGAATTTTCTTTTTAGGGCAAACAGTGACTGTCTCTTTCACTTGCCAAGCAGCTGACATGACAAGTGTACACTTGCACCTATTTCCCCCAAATTGCACCAACATGGGTGAAGAGAGGAGCTAGGGGTCCTTGTTAAGGTCAGCTGTAGCAGGCTGAGCCAAAGGTGGGGGACAAGATGACGTTAAGAGATTTCCTGGAGATGCAAGACTCCTGCCTGCATCCCCCTTTCCCTTCTTTCTCAGGGCATGCCTTCCAGGGTTGCTGAAGCATTGCTTAGCTGTTTCTTGATGCATCACAACCTTCCCAAGGCAAGGCATTGCCTTGCAGTCCCAGCTGAGTCATGGCCTGCTCCTCCAGAAAGGGAAATACTCAGTGAACTTGACCATTCCTTTACCTTTCGGAGTTCCGTCCACATGAACTCATGGGGCAGATGGGGAACTCACATTATTCTTCCATTCAAGGGCTCAACATGGATGTGAACCATCTCAACAAATATGGAGATCTGCTCTGGGCTGGGCAGGATCTCTCAGGAAAAACCTATCCTACTCTTTTTTTTCCCATTTCCAGCCCCTGTGCTTCCATTGCAGTGTAACACTGGCTTTTTTCTAAGGTCATGGAGGCCAGCAGAGAACCATCATCAGAAAACCCAACTTCTCCCGATGGAGTTGTTCTACCCGCCTTCTCCTCAGGTAGCTGGGTGTTGTTGTTCCAATAACTGTGGGTTCTTCAACTGATGTGAGGCCCAGTGTTTTCCAAGAAAGCCAAGACACAAAGCAGATGGAGCCCTCTCCAGATCTGCAGTTTGGGTCAGCAGTGAGAGCTGCAGAAGCATGGCTCCTTGTGCAGTTGCCTCAAGTTTCCGTAACAGATGTTTGAACATGGATCTGGAGCCACATGGGCAAAGCTGCTGCTGGAGCTCTTGCTCTGATGCAGAGCATGAGCCAGCACCACTGGAGAGCTGAATGTAAAATCTCTCTTTGCCAGAAACACTACAGGGAAAATATTTGCTCTAGCTGCCCTTGCTGCCCAGCAGCAGTGCCACAGGGCACTGCAGACGTCTGGCACGGCAGACGGTGATGGCAGTGACATACTGGGAAGGGTCTCCAGCCAAGAGCAGAGGAGGAAAAGACCTCAGCTGTGGTAGCAGGAGGGGCAGGCATGAATGACTTCAGGAAATTCAGCATCCTGGATGAGTGGGCAGCTGGGCTGGATGACTGTAATGATCTTTTCAGGCCTTAAAATTTATTACTGCAGCTTTTAGCTCCGGGTAGCCAAAGGCAGTTGCTCCTCGAGGAAGAGGGTTGATTCATCTCCAGCACAGGCATTCACCCTGCTTATTCTCTCTCACCTGTCACATCTCCTTCAGCTGTAACTCACTTGTCGGCCTCTCAGATAGGAGCAGGGTTGCTGCCTCTCTGCAGGACTTCAGATGTGAGATAAATCCCTTTGCATCCCAATGCCACAGGAATGCTTTCCCAGATCTCTGACATCCCTGTTAAAAGATGACCGGCCAAAGAATTTGAGGCACAGCTCTTCAGGCCCTTTGGAGTGATTTCAGTGGGGCAGGGCAGGGCAGGGCAGGGCTGCTGGCTGAGGGGCTCAGGGAAGCCCGCCTCTGGGCCCTTGTGGATTTTAACTTACAAATCTCAGGAATTAAGCTTGCAATTTTCCTTTTGCTCTTTTAATAATGATCTAATATGTTGTTTTCCTATAGAGGTCAGCCAAACTTTTATAATTTAGACCTTGAAGGATTTGCAGATGATGGCAGCCTTAGGAAAAACTCTTGAAAACTCCTGCTTAGCTAATGCCTGTGTAATCAGCTCAAGTCAGGCAGTGTTAAACCATACAAATCCATGAAGAAATTAAATGGTGGGAACAGTGAATATGGGAAGGGACACTGAACAAGGGACAAGGACACCTTGCAGGTTAAAGATCAAAGTGGCAAATGCACATCTCTTGTCATATGGTTCTGTCCCTATTACTTATTCCTTACATGGTCTGCTTGGTCTTATCTATTAAGTTTATCAATATGCACTCACCATATATGCTACATACTCTAGCTAGCAGTAGAATTTATCTACAAAATGACTTAATAACTTACATCTGTCATAAAACCCGCTTTATGTCCAGTTCTTCAGTTATAGCCTTTTTAGTAATATTTTAAAAGTAAATACATGCTTGGCTTTGCGCATGTAATTCCAGGGCTATATTAATTTATTTCATCTCATCTGCTGCCTTAGGTTTTGTGTCCTCCACTGAAACATACACTACCATAATTCAAACTTTGTCTCCTAAAAGTTCCCTATGCAGTACAGGGGAACCTTCTTCTCTTTCATCTTTCACAATCCAGTCTGCAGCTGCGAGCAGCCCTGCAGGGAAGTCGGATGTCACTGGCTGCGTTGTCAGTGCTGTCTCTTCAAGGGGCTCTGTAAGGTCACCACCATATTTATAAGCATAGAGGAAAAGACTTTTCTTTTTCTGGTATCCATGTTTGAATTACATCTTTGTCCTTGAAAGAGGGCCTGCTGCAAGAAACATCAAGATGCTCTACTTTAAGATTCATTTTATGTTCCTGTGAAGATCTTAATTTATTGGAAAAATGGAGGTTATTTTCTTCTTCAGCTAGGATTTCTTCATCACAAAGTTCTCTAGTCAGTGACTGAAAAATAGCACTTGGGGCTGTATTATTTTTGCTTCTGCAAGCCAAGTTCTTTTATTATTAAGAAAATGCCTTGGTTTGGGAATGAGAAATAAGGTGGTTTTCTTCAGAGACAGATTTTGAATATGAAGGCACATATTTTGAGGAAAAGTATCACCTGGCTGGATACCTACAGAAGGAAAAGGATTTTCATTAAGGATATTTAAGTGAAAATACATTTGGATTTAAAATAAGACATGTTTTACAATTTTTATTTCTTTATTTCTTTATTTTCTTTTTATGCTTTCAAAAAGCATAAATTAATCTTTGAAAAAAGGTCCAAAAGATTAGGGTGGCTTCTGCATGACTCATCATACCTTTTCATGAAGATGCCTTCTTTTCCAAGTGAGATCTTTGGATCAAGCAGAAGATGGAAGAAAGATGGAGACATGACCAAATGAGGTTGTATGGCTCATACTGTGCAGGAAACCAGAGGAAATGATTGCTGTGTTCCCTTCTGGTCTTCAAATTTTTTTCTCAGTTTAATAAAAAGTTCCACTTTTTCCTCACATGCTGCCAAATAATGTCACATCACCCTGATTTGGGAATTATTCTGTATTAGAAATGGTGCATGTGTGATGATGCCTGGCTTTGGGACTTTTTCTCACTTGAAAGAAGAGCAGTTAACCCTACAGCTCTTTAAAACAAGGTGTGCATGGCCACATCTTCCTTTTCCCCTGATGTCCAGGGGGAACCCACCTGACACAAACCACCACCATGATCCACATCCTGCTAAACCAGTAGAAAGGGTCTCCACTGGCTCCAGTGGGAGTAGATGGAAGTTTTGTGTGCCCAGGTTCCCTCTCCTGGTTCAATACCTGGAGCCACAGAGCTGTAGCTTCTGCCTTACTCTATTCATTGCGGCACTCGTGCTTGGCTCTCAGCTGTTCTCTCTCCACCCCACTTTGCTGGAGGACTCTGTGTGATGGGTTGGACATAATATCTTCTCCTCCTCTGGCACTTGTTACAGATCTTAAGCAGCTAAGAAAACCTCATCATGCTTGCTGTTGCTCTTTGCCTCAGTGAACTTGCAGTCTAGAGGAGGTATGGATAGACTCGTGAGTAGAGAAAGCCATTGCCCTTAAGCCTGTCCTCAGCCTTTCTGCTGTGTTATACAAAAGATGACAATTATCCTCTCTGGCTTTGGAAAAGAAGCTAGATAAAATGCAGAGATTATGAAGGGAAGCAGTCATATTACAACAATTCTGGGCAACGAAATAATAGTTGTGGGTGGAATGAAAGGATGGTACAGTGTCATCCAAAGCCGCACTGGTGCCAGTGTGAGTCTTTCCAGCCACAGTCAAAAGAACTTTATGCAGCCCTTTGTTTGCTTACACACTGTGACATAAAAGGTGAAATCTTCCATAGACTGAAGTGACCAGGATGTCATTAGTGTTACTTTACACAGGATTTCAGGGGAGATGGCTTCAGGTGTTCGTGCACAGGATTTGGACTAAGGATCTCTATCAAACCTAGTTCTTTTTTCGGTGAAGTAACTGGTGATGTTGCAGCTTGAATGGAGCAGAGCTCCTTACTGAGGGCTTTGCATTTAATCTTTTCTCACTAGGACTTCAGAAACTAATAGAGTGTTAACAAAAGAGCGAGAATCACATTTTTCTGCACATTTTGTTTTTATAATTGTAATATTATAGTGCTGTTTACTCAACCAATATAAACCCAGTGCTCTTGGCAAATACTTACAATGTGTGTGCTCCGAATTTATTCTTTGCAAAACAGACTTTACACGCCACAGATGAAAATGCTTCAGCCTCATTTAAATAGGAAATAAAAGGGATTGCATTACTCTATTTCTTTGCTGAAAAAAAAAAGCATTGTCCTCTTTCAGAGTTCAGATTTCATTTTCTTCAAATGAAGTTGTGGTGGTTAGATTTACAAAACCTCTATTCTTTTTTTTTTTTTTCCACAGATCTGCAAATTTCCTATCTTTAAAGTGTTTGCACAGAGTCAAAAAGGAAACAATAGAAACACAAATCTTCAAGATGGCATGAAAAATGGCAAGAACAAGATTTGAACACTTCCTAATACCAGTGTAACTATGAAATTACTTTTAAATTATTTTTTTCTGAAAATTCTGTTCTTTATTTATGAGGGCAAATCAGAGTGTAAAGTAGAGAAGACATTTCTAAAGATTTTCTTGGACTGTTTAAAGCTACATCTGAAGACATATAGACATGTAATAGAAACAAAGAGACCAAACTACTATTGTGTTTTACACTTTGGCATTTTTGCAAACTTCTGTAATTATGTCTTTTTAGTACATTAAAACAAACAGCAAGGAAATAGAAAATACTTCTTCCACAGCTGTGTTTACTGCCTTAAATGTGGTTTTTTCCCTCAACCAGGCAACCAGTCTGAGATAAGAGGTTTCCCTGCTGTGTAACACAGCATAATCAGAAGCACACACAGCACCTTCCTGGAGTATTCCAACACACGAGTAGTGGAAAATTAAAGCAATAGAATGGAAAAGTCAATAGCTTTTTCCAGTGAGATACATTTGACATAGCAATGACATACTTTTAAAATATATGAATGTACATAAGATCTTGGAGAATTCCTTTGAGTGAAAATTCTGTTCATACAGGAGGGAAAGAAAAGAATATTCAAACTTTTTTGAAGAAATCCAAATTTTAATTGAAAAATTTTAAAACATATCCCAATTTTACCACAATGTAAATCATGATTTTCCACTTTCTTTACTACTTTGGGGAGCATATTTTAAATGAAAGTCTAATGAGCTGTTCCTAGTAAAATGAAAATATTTTGTCAAAATTGCAAATATCTGAAAAACAGTTTTTAGTTGAAATCAGCAGCACCTTCAGATATTTCCTACAGAGTTTTAATCTGTTGAGAAATGAAATTGAAATTTTTCTTACCACCGTTTCTGTAGAAGAAATAAGTTGCAAACTCACTGCAGAAAAGTATCTTTCCCTTGAAATTATCAATATTGCTTTCTGATTTTCAGCCATTGCTAATATGATGTAACCACTTTTCAAAAAGTTCAGATAATTTTAGGTGCTGATGTGATGTAACCAATTTTCAAAAAGTTCAGACATTTTTAGGTAGGATTTTATTTCACTGGAAAGTTTGATGGATCTTTTAAAAACTTACTTTGGATTATCACTCCATTGAATGCTGTAGGAATCAGACATTCTGACAAAATTTTTGGGTCACATAAAACATACATTTTTCCTGACTAAAATGAAATATTTTATTTCAACTTTGAGTGTTTCTTTCAGTTCTTTTGTTTTGTATAAAGGAAATGCAAGAAATATTGTAATCACAGAATGAAAATGTGTTGTAAAACATAAGTATGGACTTTTCAGGCTTCCATACTATTTTTTTTTTCCTCTCAGCATGGACAGCTGAAGATAAAAACCTCAGAAATCTAGTGATGGAATACTTCTGACTAATCAAATTTACAGTTTTTGTTAAAAAACAACCCTGGCTGAAAAAAAGTTATGAGAGCCTACTTTCTTGTTTAAATCAAGCACTGGCCAGTGAAGCATAAGCCCTGACAGCAGATAGGCACTTAGAGAAGGAGGGCCACAAAGTTGATAAGGGGACTGGAACACCTCCCCTATGAAGACAGGCTGAGAAAGTTGGGGCTGTTCAGCCTGGAGAAGAGAAGGTTGTGCAAGGACCTCACAGCACCTGCCAGTATGTGAAGGGACCCTACAGGGAAGCCAGAGAGGGACTCTTTGTCAGGAACTGTACTGACAGGACAGGGAGCAATGGTTCAAACTGAAAGAGGGGACATTTAGGTCAAATATATTGAAGGACTTCTTTACTTCCATAAAGTGGAAGAGTGGTGAGGTACTGGAACAGGCTTCCCAGAGAAAATGTGGCTGCCCCACCCATGGAAGTGCTCAAGGCCAGCCTGGAGGCAGGTTTGAGCAACCTGGTCTAGTGAAACGTGTCCCTGCCCATGGCAGGGGGATTGGAACTAAATGATCTTTAAGGTCCCTTCCAACCCAAACTATTCTATGGTTCTGTGTTTCTAAAAGTTCTCAGCAGCTGAAATTTTAAGCAACCTCCTTTGTCTTGTTTGCAGGTTCTGCCCATGAACATTGGGCATAATCTGGTCAGTAACCTTCATTAACAGGGTCTTCGCAGGTTTCCTTATTTTAGCCACATAAAATCCAGGTTTCAAGTCTAGGCCAGTACCCTCAGCTTCCACTGCTGACATGAGGAAGGATTGGATGTGTCTCAAAGTGGGATCCCTCTCTCCTAGGAGAGACATTATGGGACAGCTGTGTGGCTGAAACCCTGAACTTCTACCAAGAATATGGTCACACTCAAGTGTTTAGGATACAAGTGGATGCTAATGTAAGCTAATATAACCTGTCAGAAGCACTTTCCAGACCACCTATAATACAGTCTGAATATTTAGCACTGTAAGGGCATATAATCCAGGACAACCACCAAGAACCAGCAAATGAAGGTGGTTTTACTCTGTGTGCACATTTTCCATGAGTTTAATGTCTGATCCTTCAAACTCTTAGTTAAACCCATCCTCTGGCATGAGTGCCACTCCAGGCACTATGGACAGATATTCAATCACAGGGACAAGCGTAGCGTGATCTCAGGAGAAGCTGAAGTAAGAATGCTCCAAACAGAAGTGACACAACTCTTCTTAATAATGAAGATAATTAAACCTCAACACCACAGTCTAAGCAAATGTCAAGGCAAATTCATTACCATCAGCAAATCATGTCAAATGTGTTTTGGAGCCAGGCTGCTCCCACTGGTGCCAGGGGAGCTTAACCATGGGCTTTCCCAGAAGCCAAGTCAGGTCAGCACCCAGCTTCTGCAAATTCTCAGCTTATCATCATGTGCTCTAGTTTACTCATTGGATAAGGCAGAGATAAGAGCCACCAGATGAAATTTTGTGTCTGTGCTGCAGCCGAAGAAGTCGGCTACCTTCTCTTGCAGCACATTATTTCACCCTTTACTACATCCTCCAGAGCACCTGGCTTTAAAGAGGACTTTGAGAAGTGTTTAGAAATAGTTTTGATTATGAGAGAGCTCAGCAAACTCTGTGTCACAAACTTAATAAGTTAAATACAGGCTATTCCTGAAACTTGGGAGGTGTGTGTTTAACTCAGCCAGTTCACATCCCTGGTGGGCTGGCCTTGTCCAGAATTTCAGTACCCACACTGCTGCACACTTACTTCCCCCACCCAGAAGAAATAGGAAGAGCAAAAAGAGCAAGAAAACTCCTGACTTGATATAAAGGCAGTTCAATTGGTGAAGAAAAGAGGAAAAAACAGCAAGCAAAGCAAAGGTAACCACCCAACACCTCCCAAGGGCAGACCGATGCCCAGACAGTTGCTGCACTTGGCCACCTTGGAAACCAGCTCTGAATCCCTCCTTCTTCTTCTGGCTCAGGTTTTATTGCTCAACATGATGTTGTAGGGTAGGGAGGTGAACAGCTGCAAAACACTGATCCTTCCTCAAAGGATGTGTGAATTTCTAGGCACTTGTAAACTTTAAATAGCAGAAAAAAAGATACAGGGATAGAGTTGTCCTACCTGTGATGCCTAGAGAGTCCTTTCTTTAGGATGGTATTTGAGACATGGGATGTGAGTTTACTTAAGGAGGATAACTGGATAAGAAGCATTTCTGATTCTCTTTCTTTCAAAAGAAAAGTGACTGTTTATTTACACAAACAATGCAATGAACCTTTCTATTCCCTTTCAGAAGAAACCTGGAGTTGCAACTAGTTAAAAACCACTTTCTGCAACACAAAGCACTGTTCTGCTCACTGAGATATTTATAGAGGAAATTAGCACAATTTCTTGATAAGTCTGCTGGATTAAAAAGTGATGTGGCTGGCAAACACAGTTTCCCTTTTTAGCTGCTTGAGCATTTCTGTCATAACAAACATTGTCCCCCAATTGTGGCACCCTTTCCTCTCACAAATTTTTGAGTGGTGCTGGAACACACTCTGATATGATTCCCTTTCATTTCTGACACCGTTATGTCATTTTATGGATTTGTGCTGACAGCATTTCATTTCGACATCATTATAGCATCTCAACTGACTTTCCACACTGAGCACACCAAGAGGCTTTTGTGATGATGCTATACTAAGAACAGTTAGAATAAATAGGTTATTAACGTGATTACAAATAACCTCGCTAAAGAGTAATTATTATGCATGAACATGATTTTCTTGCTTAAATTTTCAGCTGTTGCAAATTTCATATTTTCTATCTTTTACAAATGGTCAAGAGATCCAAGGTATAGGTAAAGCTACCTTGCAACTGGAGGATGCAGAGCCTGGTGGGTTCACAGACTGCTGTTACGGCTAGCAAAAGCGGGCACAGCACTCACCAGGAGTCAGGAGCCAGTTCATCATCTCTGGTTCCTTGGAAGTCAGGTGCCTGAGCTGGGCAGCAAGGTGCTCAGGTGTCTCAATTCCCACCACAGAGAGCAGGAGGAACCAAAGGGGGTTTGACCTGTCAGTGTTAGACCAGTCTCTTAAGGCGTGATGGGATGAGATTTTGTTTGGACCATGGTGGTACCAACTGCAAGGGAGACTGGAGAAGTGAAAGGGCAGTTGGAACTAGATGATCTTTAAGGTCCCTTCCAACCTAAACTGTTCTATGTTTTTATGATTCTGTGAATTAGCACCACTGCCTTAATTTAAAAAAAATAAACTTAGGAGAGTCTAGTTCTATCTAAAGAGGTGATGAAAAAGGGAACTGGAGAAAAAGACCACAACAGAAAACAACAAAAAAAAGAACCCCTAACCTCCAACATGTCCTCTTATTTCTCTCAGTGCTATGTCTTAGAGATTCATGGCTGCACAAGCCAGGGTGTGCAAAGGAATCCCAGGTGACAAGTCTAAGCCAGATGCCTTTCTGAGGCCTCTGTGATTAGAAGGAATTGATGGTGGGAGAGGTGCTTTTGAAATGACATCCATGTAGGCTGGCAGTGCAGCCTCCTCAGGATCAGGCATCTCCCTGGCTGCCATGGCCGGTGTCTCTGGTTCCCAGAGTCGAGAAACACTTCTCATCCAGGCAGCTGGGCTTGCAAGATGCAGATTGTGATGCAGATTGAAATGCAGACTGAGCTCTGGGTGGGAGCCTGAGACAAAAGGACTGCCAACCTTTGGGATAACAAAGGCCACAAAGATGGGTGACCACCATCAAGGTGAATGGACACTGAGAGACACTTCAGCAGTTGGGAATTGCTCATCTTTTGGATAACAGAGGACATGAAGATGGGTGAAAGTCCCTGAGTTGAGGGTCCTCCTCAGAGACACCAGCTCTGGCAGTTTCTGTATTACTGCGCTGTGAATAAATGGAACCAGACATCTGAGACTCTGTTATGAGAAAACTAGAGCCGAACCGGTAAGGAAACCGGATCTGATTGTGTGAGTGGGATGTGCAGACAGTCAAGCAGGGCTCCCATCAGCTCACTGGAGCTGCCTGCTCTGAAGGACCTTCGGTCCTGGCAGTGCAAGTCTCTGGTCTTTGGACAGTGACTGGCAGAGGGTCAATGAATGGTCAGACTGGGTAGTTTCCTTAACACCTGAACCCTGCTGCAAAACCTCCACCTGAACCTGAGTGTTCCGAGACTTGGATTTGCTCTAAACAAGAAAAGATATGCAAACTCATGCACAATTACAATTACAAGTTATAGAATATTTAAATAGCAGCTGAACCAAACACAGCAAAACTTAGATTTATCAAAATGTGTGATATTCAGAAAGCCTTCATTCATCTCCCTTCTGGAAGTGTGTTCTAACACAGGCTCTAATTACATCATCAACTACTGTTTTTTTTTAATAAATTGGAACATTTGTGTTGGTGAGGATATCCAAGACATGCTTAGGAAGTGAGATAGGTCAGTATTTTTACTGCCATTTTTAAATTAGTGATCTTCTTAACTAGTGCATTTGGTAAAAGTCATTTCTTCATGGTCTTTTGCAAGAGTGGGAATTTTCTAGTTTCTGTAGTATGTAAATCCCTTAACAACCTTGATAAGGTTTTTCCTAAGGTGAAATGAGATAATGAATAGCATTACCTCTGCTGTTTTAAATGGAAAAATGAGGCAGAGGACACTTACTGGAGTCCCTATTAAAGTCAGCAATTTGGGCTTCCACATCCATCTTGCCACTGTCTCCACCTCTGTGCGGATATCCTCAGGCAGATAGAAAAACAGAGATCTGTTTTCTTCTCCTTTACATTTTATCCCTTACATTTCTCTTCTCCTTTACACTTTCACACTGCAATAACATAGTAGGTTGCATGGAAAAAAATGTGCACCTGAAAGAATAAAAATTTATGGTGTGCTTTTACTCAGCTAAATCCTCAGATAAATGTTCCAGCAAGCCCTGGCTGCACGGGATAGCGAGCAGGACTGAGAGGAATCAGATGAGGAAGTAATGAGCTAGGAATACAACTATTTAAGACAGTGCTGCATATTTTTTATTTGATATTTATGGATCAGCTGATGTAGATCAAAAAAATTACCAGAGGGCAGTTCTAAATGATTTTATTCGAATGAGAAATCCCAGGTAAATGTGAAAGTCTGGAGGCACAGCACTGGGAGCTCAGCAGCCTGAGACTGCTCTCAGTTCAGCAGTACAAGGTTTCCTCCACGTGCTTTGGAAAGTGAGTAGCCATAGCATGTATGACATGAATGTGGAGTGGTGTGTAGGAAATGAGTATGCCACCTGTAGACTGACCCATGAATTATTAAGCTGATGTTTGTCACAAAATTATTTTTTTGTAAGAGATGACTTTGGAATATTAATAAAGACTAGTTCTGCACCATGGATGGCTCTAATTGCAGGTGAGTTTATCTGTAAGACAGCAGGTGAAGCTGCTGTGATCCTTAAACATGTTCTGTCACCATACAGAGGATGCTGCTGCAGTACCTGTGAACCTCTGTCTCCCCATCCAAGTGTAAGGGTTTGGTGGCCTAGACAGTCCAAGGGGATCTCATTTACAGGACCTCTGTATATATATGATACACCTCATATCCAAACATGGAAACAGCCACAGCTCCCATCCATACTTGTGGATGACCCACAGAACCACAGAATGAACTAGGCTGGAAAAGACCTTTGAGATCATCTAGTCCAACCCATGCCCAAACACCACCTCATCAACTAAACCATGACACTGAGTGCCACGTCCAGTCTTTTTTAAACACGTCCAGGGATGGTGACTCCATCACCTCCCTGGGCAGCCCATTCCAGTGCCCAATCACTCTTTCAGTGAAGAATTTTTTCCTAATGTCTAACCTAAACCTCCCCTGCTGCAGCTTAAGACCACCCTCTTGTCCTGTCACTGGCTGCCTGAGAGAAGAGACTGACCCCCACCTGGCTGCACCCTCATTTGGGGGAGTTGTAGAGAGTGATAAGGTCACCCCTGAGCCTCTTTTTTCCAGGCTAAACAACCCCAGCTCCCTCAGCTATTCTTCATAGGGCTTGTGTTCCAAGCCCTTCACCAGCCTTGTTGCCGACCTCTGGATGTGTTTGAGCATCTCAATGTCCTTCCTAAACTGAGGGGCCCAGGAACTGGACACAGTACTCAAGGTGTGGCCTCACCAGTGTCAAGTACAGGGGAAGAATGATTTCCCTGGTCCTGCTGGCCACACTATTCCTGATACAAGCCAGGATGCCATTGGCCTTCTTGGCCATGTGGGCACACTGCTGGCTCATGTTCAGTCAGCTGTTGACCAGCATCCTCAGGTCCTTTTCTGCCTGGCCACTGTCCAGCCATTCTGTCCACCATTGGAAGTATTCAAGGTCAAGCCGGATGGGGCTGTGAGCAACCTGATTTAGTGAAAGATGTCCCTGCCTATGGCAGGGACTTGGATGTGATGATCTTTAAAGGACCCTCTCAACCCAAACTAGTCACCTACCTGTAGAAAAGTCTCCCAGTCCAGGAAGAGTTTTAGATGTTTCCGTGAGCAAGTAAGAGGATGAGCCACTCTCTTGATAGCTCCTGTAGGCATTGCAAGGGAAGAACAGAGTTTCTCTTGTGCCATCTCAGGTTATTCCTGAGCTAGTGAAGCCTGAGCAGAGACTTGTGAAATGAAGCTTGTCCTTTCAAATCCAAGCCTGTGCCTTTCAGCTGCCTCACCCCAAGACAGATGTGCTGCACCAGCCTCCAGAAAACCTGATTCATGGCTTCATCCATAGCCCATTGCCAACAAGCAAAATATTTCCGTTGACTTCACTCAGTTTTGTGGCTGGCTCCTGGGACTCAAAACACATTGCAAAAGGCCAGTTCTCCGCTGAATCTGTCAAGGGTCTCCTGTGTTGTTAGAGCCAGCAGGGCCTCACTGGTTGCTGCCAGCAGGGAATTTGGCTCTCCATGCCATTTCCAGCATGGATGTTGCAAGATGATGGTTAAATGATATATCTTGAGTTTCTACTGATAAAAAATATGTCAGACTTTCTGGAAAACCCTACCTCTGATACTACTGCCAAGTGTTTCCTTCTCTATTGCTACCAAGTTTTGACTTCAAATGGAACTTTCTAATTACACCACAAATATTATATCATGCAAATTGGGAAGCTGTTAACATAGCCCAGAATAAAATAGCTGAAAAATAACAGACTACAGCCTCTTTTTATTACACTCTGAAGGTCTAAAGACTTTTGAAGTATAAATTCTCAATCCTGTCTGAGTATTGAAGAGCAGATGACCTCACAGCAGAACAAGCTGGTTGCTTAAAGAAGCTGGCTAATCCACGAGACATTATTTCGGTCTTTTTCTGTTGGCATCTTTTGTAATAGTTTATTAACAATGATTTGTGTCCTGTTGAGTAAGCTGTGTTTGTATAACACCATTGGCACTATATTAGCTGAAGCCAAGGGTATTCTGGCTAGTTAGTCACAGCTATCAAATGCTTGGAACTTAATTTTCACTGTTTTCTGGCTAAGCATTTTAAACAAATATTTTGCTGCAGGGTAGAGAAAATCCTAAATACTCAACAGTATTGTTTGCAGGACCGGACAGGCATTTGCAGCCAGATGAATATGTTTGATGTGCTTTTGCGGTGGAAACACAATGACATCTACTGGCTGATGAAGACGGCTGTCAGAGTGTCTGCTGGAGCAAAACAGCCCAGAGTCGACTCTGCAAGGAAAAGGGATGACATTCTTCTGAGAGGCAGGATGACAAATCAGAACAACACCCACAGATATCTCAAGAAATACAATAGAGATTGAAAAACAGAAAATATAAGGTCTTTTATTCACGTAACACTTGTTTATTGTTAGTTGAAAAACAAACAAACAAACAACACAAATCATCTGATGGTGTAAAGTTTCTCTGTTGTCCTCAGTAGTGGCTGTTAGAGTTTAAAAAGAAGTTAAAGCAACTTACACTGGGTGTAACCAGCTAAAATTCACAAACAAGATCCAGAATGCACAAGTGCCTCCTGTCCTTTTAAAAAAAGGGATACGTGTGAGCAGGACTTTCTGATACCCTAAAATGACAGAGTCTGGCACAGCACTGCAATTAGTGCATTTTTTCTCTTAACATGATGCAATCTCTGAAAGTCTTGTGCAGAAGATTATACCTAATCAACCCCAAAGGCACGGTGCTCCAGCAGTATGGTATTTCTCTTGCAAATAGTGTTATTAAAAATAAATAAAGGAGGGAATCAAAACATGTCTGTTTCTGAAACTGAATGCTAACGATAGCAATGAGAATAAATTTCCTATCAGTTCACACTTCTTGTGTTCAATGTGTATAATTTTTAAATCTGTTTTCTTCCATCAACTCTCCTCCTATAATTTTTAGTTGTGTTGCCTCAACAAGATGATGCAGTTCAGCAGAACCAGCACCTCTGAAAATCATCATGCTTGCTTTCCAAAATGGACAGGCTGTGCTATTTACTCAGTGAGGGACACTGGGCTGGAAATGTTATACAGTTGGTGTATCAGTGTAGCATCCAGAAGAGGAACTGTGTGGAAAAGAAGGCTTTGGCTTCCATTCATGGAAGCAAATCAATCCAGAGGTAAGGAATACAGCACAGACTAGATCCCGTCCATGGTTGTACAGGCCTCTAGGTGGTGACAAGAAAATTGAGGCTGTCCAAAACTGATGAATATTGTGCATGGAAGTAAGAGCAGAAAATATGAGCAATGCATTAAATGCAGTCACTGTAATCCATGGAGACTTGAGTACCATCTCACATTGGATTTAGCAGGAGTCAAGAATGTGCTTGAACTGGAGCAGCATCTTGTATAAGGTAGGTCAGCGCTTCAAAGCTCTGTACAATTTTGCATGTCACTCCCTCACTTAGATTTCACCCCTTACAGAGGAGATGAGGGAAGGTGAAAAAAGAGATTTGACCCTAATGTCACAACCCTACTGCTCAACAATGGACTTTTCACAGTGTTGTTGCAAGGAAGAAAAGAAAAGGGGAGAAGGGAGATGGCATAACACAAACAAGTAAAAAATGGCAAGGTGTTACTTGTTCAGTCTGTGATTATGAAGATCTAAAAATGGTTCTCCTCATACCAATAAAAGAGAAATCTGTGATAAAAGTGGTCTGACCATCAAAATATTGCAGAAAGTTCTTGTCAGACCATGTACAGCAGATGATTCCTTCTGTACACTGCATAGCAGTGGGACAACTGTGGGCTGGATTTCCCTCCTCAAATAATTTCAGAGTGTCAGAATTGGCATTTGATTCCTGACTGGCAGCATTCAGGATGCAGGACAAAACAGGAACGTGTATATCTGTGAAGCTGCTTGTTTGTGTATGTCATCCTGGATTGTGGTTCTGAAAGGCTATGCTGTATTGAGACAAAAAAAAAAAAAAAAAAGAGCAAGAGGAAGGAAATGTCTTCCATATTTTCCTGATATGTGTTTTATAAATAGAGCTCTTATGGGATATGCATTGTCATGTTAAACATAGTGACATCTAACAATGAGAGAAAAATAAATCAGATGCAGATTTCTGGGCTGCTGTCCTATGTTGCCATACCATCCACGACTTTTGCAAACAGTCATGTATGTTAGTGGTTTTCACACTGCAGTAACTGGGTTGCAGCCTGAAAACGGTAAGTGTGGTACTTGCGTCCTTGTTCAGTGCTAATATAAACCCTCTGGTTTTTATGCTGGCAGGCGGGTGCACCATGTGTCCATGGGTGTGTTCCACAATAGTTCTGGGTAATAATCACTCTGTGGAGTCCCCCTAGTTATTGTCTTCCCTCATCTGACTTTTACTTACATTTCCCACAAATATTCTTATATAGAAGTATTAAAAAGTATTTCTTTAGGTAATAAGGGGTGGGGTTTGTTTTTTTCTGCCTTCCAAACCCCAAAAATCTGCTGACTGTCTTTACCAGCCAAGAAGATATTCACTGGTAACCTTCATTCCCCATCAAAAAGCATTGCACTGCATGGGTTATTTGTCTAAAGAGATACTGTGCTGTCAAGCTGGGACCTAAAGATAACAACTTGAAATACAATTCTTTCAACAAACCTAAGACTCGTGGAGATATTTCTATGTTTATAATTTCCAGTGGATACAGGGGATTTTCTTGAATCCTTATTACAAATAAACATCTTCCACTCAACCAATGCATCCCAGACAAAGCAGCCTTATGCTTGTGCATGGGATTTAGGGAGTAAAAATGATGAGAAATTCATTACTTAAACTTGAAATGAATCAAGTAATTTTGTTTAATTTTGAAGAGGGAGGAAATACAGCGGGGCAGTTAAATACTCGAAAAATATTAATGTAGTCTCAGAAAGTAAAGGTGGGAGGGCTAAGCACCCTGGTTAAAAACACAGTTGGAAGAAAATTTGTCCTCAGGTGTGCCAGATCACTGCTATTTCCAGTTAAACAAAGTTGGGAGGAGCCCCTTATATGATTTTCTGCATTCTTGTTTTCAATACAGAGATCCGTTTGCATATGTGGATGCATAAATATGTACCTTCTCCACATACATATGTAGAGATGAACCAGAGAACTTTGCATGCACAGAACTGCAGTCTCCATCTGGACACACTTCAGGAGTGAACTGCAGTATTCACTTTGTGTGCTCACTTTGAGACATCCTAGAATATCCTGCTTTTTGGGAGCACAGAGCCTACGCCATCCTTAGGACACTTAATCCAGACTCTAGATGTAAAGAACACTTCATTTCCAGCCTGAGAGCATCGTCTGTCAAGCCTAAAGACAACACTCCTCTGGGACATGCAAAACTGGACACAGGAACTCCCAGAGTGAGGGGTGAAGCCAAGAGAGGCAGGTGAAGATGCTGATGTTGAGGCTACTCTCATCTTGCCTTGACCCCTTGTTGGTCCTGGGTAAATCTCTTTATTTTCTTCAGCAAGGAGATACCCAGTGAGGAAGGGATGATTACTAGACAGTGAATGAGCCAACTGTGAAATGTCTAAACAACATAGCCATGGTAATCATTCTTAGCAGTTTTTAGTCCTCATCTCCTTTAAAATACATTTTTTTCATCCTGTGGCAACACTCATCTGTCTTTCTCTGGTCCTGCAGTGTGGTACAATGCTGAGATTTGGCTTACCACCATCTGGAGATGAGACGGATAGAATACAGAACTTCCACTTTGCTAAATGACCAAACACAAAGAGCTGTCTTTGACCACTTCCTCCTTCTCCACCCTGAAAAGACCAACCAGAAAATGGAACAGGATGAAAATAAAATATCCTTAAGCTTGTGAGCATCTCCTGGTAGTTGGTGTTCATATAACATTTGAATGTTTCAGCATTTAGTTCTCTTTGATTCTTCTGAGGTTATATGGGTGGTTGCTGGCAGAATTACACAAATACAGTCTTCACAGCTCAGCAATCCTTGGATCCAGATTTGGAGCTCAATGTGGGTGGCATAGGAGTAAATGCCAATAAGAAGGCTAGGACAGTGTTGTTACTTTCAGAAACTAAATGACTCAGTACAGAGCCTTTGCAAGCAGCAATTAAAGAGCCAGAAGAATGTTTTGTAACTACTAAAGAGTAAGAGGGAAACCTCATTTTTTTTTGTAATGATGTTTTATTTTCACTCTTTAATGAATGTTTTAATCTTGCCTTAAGATATATTTCTGTTACTGAATGTCAGCTAGAGACAATCAGTATCTTTCAAGTCTTTTGCTGCCAGGGGCATTTCCAGCTTTGCTGTGGGAACACCCTTCAGTTCATTTTAGGGTTAAAGCTTCAGATCTCAATAGCTGCATGTTCCTTTTGTTGAGTGAGCCTCTACAGGATA
Source organism: Corvus kubaryi (assembly GCF_017639235.1). Lineage (NCBI taxonomy): Eukaryota > Metazoa > Chordata > Aves > Passeriformes > Corvidae > Corvus > Corvus kubaryi. Next base: position 33,877,320 of record NW_024581137.1, on the reverse strand, counting down.
TATAGAAAGCATTTACTAAAATCCCCATAGACTTTACATTGATTTGTATGGGTAATACATCATATGATGATGATGATGTATTGTCCAAAAAGTTTTAAATAAAAACTGACACATTGACACAGTGTGGAATAATACAAAGTTGTGCAAACCTCAGAGACAATATCAGCTATTGGCTGAAGTGCTGAATTGAGACACAGGAAAGCCTTAAGTTGTTGTACCATCTCTGACACTGTCTTACTGAATGCTAGGTTGGCATGATGCCTCAGTTTCTCAAGTTTCCCATATGTTGAATGGCAGTGTGGTACTCTCAGACAATCTCAGTGTACCTGGAGGCACATTTTGATAGGCAATGTGCCAAGCAATCGGTGAGTGTCAAGTACACATGCACAGGACACAGTTTATATTGTGGGAAGTACTGGGATGAGTTACCAGAAGGAAAAAAACCAGCACCCTATTAAAAGCCTTAAAAATCTGATTACAAAGTAAGCCAGAGAAATATAGTTTTGGTATGCTACTTCAGAATGTTACAGTAACAAAGCAGTTTTGTGTGCACTTGTGTATGTGTGTATTTGTGTCCATGGACATACGTATGTGAGTTTGGAGGGGCATGTGGGTGTAAGTATATGTATATACATTTATATAAAAACAGGTTTATGCACATACAGTGCATACTACTTGTGTGGCTTATCTGTGGAATATCTATTCCTTTGCTTGTACAGCAGCACATGTATCACAGAGACAACACTTCAGAAGGAATTGAAAGTATTTACTGACAGCAAGAGAAATGATTCATGTTCTAGTATCAGAAAAGTAATTTTCGATTTTGTTTTACTTTTTCTAAAGCATTAGTAGTGTTAAATATTTCTCAACTGGCTGTTTACCAAATTTCAATAGTCAGTGTGGTTAGCTGAAGAATTAAGCTCAGGATCAGTCTGCAATATACACATATTTCATGGGTTTCATACCCTCAGATTTCCCTGACCTGTTTACAAAAAAAAAAAAAAAAAAAATCAAGAATCAAAAATTGCTAAGCATCTCCACAGGGAGGGAGGAATTACTCCAAATTTACAGTGAAATGTTCCACAGTTATTGTCACGACTAAGTTTTCAAGACAATCATCATATCCCAGTGGATTTCCGAGCATATAAAATGCAGTCCTCCTGGGAAGGTTGAAAAGAAAGGGTATTATCTGAAGACCTGTTAGACCAACTGACTTCAGACCTGCATGGATAATGTTGCCTCTGGCTCCGGTGAGGTGTAACAATTTTCAAAACATGTTGGAGATGCCTGTGGATTTCAGAGCACTTTGAAATCCAGGTCTTAAATGAGAAGTTTTGCTCCCAGGGCATAATTTTGAAAACAGAGTGCAGGAAGACAGTAAATGAGTCCCAGCAAAGACCTCTGGAAGCTGTGAAGAGTACAGTTTTGATATACAAAGCTGAACAACAGAAGGGGTAAAACTCTTGTCCTTTTGAAGAATTTCTGATGTACTGATCCCCTCAAGTACAGCTTTTGATATCACAACCTGATATTTGAAATAGACACTGTACCCTAGACCTGGATGGGATTCTCCAATTTTTCAAGATGACACAGCAATCATTTGAATTTTAGAGCTCACAGAAAAATAATCTGTCCTACAGAATGTCATTTTCACCATAAGCTGCAGGAGTACATTGCTGCACCTTTAAACAGCTTGCTTTCAAGATTCATTGTCAATTATTTTTAAATATACATTATCTTTGTACCCTACTAGTGAATATAAAAAAATTATGATTTATATATGGTGGGAAAATAACACTGGAGAATTAATAATGCTAGGACAATTGTAATTGCTATATCCCATCAGTGAAAAGTCTCCAACTTTTTTCCTTTCAAGAGAGTGTGACCATCCTACTGTCTAACATATTAGACTGACACAGTTGAAATTTTTATCCCTACATCTTGGTCTGTGCTTTCTATAGCACCTGGAGCTGCTACTGCTCCATAGCATACAAGAACAAGTTATCTTTCAACATCTCAGTTTAAAATCAAATCTCAAAGAAGTAAAAAACCAAATGCCACTTCCACATAAGCAGCAAGGAGTTTGGGATCACTAACTTACTTATTTTTCAGTCTAAAAATTATTCCTGTGGCACCTTGCAAATAACTTTTGTTTTGGTTTAGGAGAAGTGAAAAGCCATAATTCACAAAGCAACAGCAATAAACTCATTATTAAAAACCATATCACACAGAGGTGATCATTTCAACACTAACAAATGCTACATGTCTTTTGATTACCACTGATCCTGCCTTCAGGGGATTTGGGGAGGGGGCGGAGGGAGGAACTGATTAACAGTGATAGTGATGTTGGATAGAAGGGTTTAAGGAACTTTGAGTATTTATTTAAAAGCTCCTTTCTTTCATGTGGTATCCTATAGTGCCATCCTGAATCTCAACCATTAACACAAGATGTTATATCAAGAAACCACATAGGAAAATCCTGACTATCAAGAAATGTAATCACAAATATTACCAGATCCAGTGAATAATAAACCTTGGATGAGTAGCCATCCAGATACACACCAAGTCTGCAGTGTGGTGCTGAGTTTCAGGGCAGGGAACACAACAAAAAGACACAAACAGTTTCAAAGCTACACAGTTGCATGTTGAATTTGTTTTCCTGATTGATTACAACATCAGAAACTGGATAGAGACAAGAGATGCCTATCCAAGGCTGCACACCAAGGGTGACGCCAACTGTTTTTAACGTGAGGCCAGTTAAGTATTCCGGAACTTGGCCTGCATGTTAAATTGTCCTGGACAGACCGGATGCATTCAGAGGGCTATCAAAGTGCTAGAGACCTGAGATGGAACATGTGCTCTGCTGATAGCATACTGTTTATGCCAAAATAATGAAAGATGTTGGATTATGCATGCTTCATTTTAAACAGCAGACAATGATCTGGATTTGTGAAACAATAACAGTGTTATAGCAAAGCCTTGAACCTGAAAATCTGTAACCACTAAGGATGGTAAAAAGGAGAAATCCAAACACTCTCAAAGGCTGACAAAATTTATGTTTGGCTTCAAATTTTGTGGGTTTGCCCTCATTTCTGCTCTGAAGTGTGCAGCACTGCCTGGGCACTTGCAGCTGCACCTCCCATGGTCAGTGCAGTCAATGGCTTAGTTTCTCTCCCAATAGGAAGGTAGGGGTTCCCAGACCAGTATGAGCCACAGGGCTCATGCTTTATTGGTGACATGTATCCTGTTACCTATATATCTTAAAAAAGCAAGAAGGGATTTCCAACTGGTCTGTGATTACTTGGTGGAGGGAGGGAGAAAGAGAAAGCATAGTCTTCTTCCCAGTCCCCTTTGGCTCAGTACTAGTGCCAAAAACTGAAGCAGCCACACAGAGAGCAGAGGAAACTTAAAAAAGTTAATTAGGGAAGAAAGCAAACAAAATAATACTATGGTGTGTTTACTCAGAGCTGCAGTGCTGCCAGAGAAACCACAAGCCTTGCATCTGTAAGCTATGCTTTTCATATAAGACATATTTAATTAAAACAGGAGATGGGACAACAAGCTTTCTTCTAACTTCATTTAAACACATTTATGTTGCACTTTAAATTCCTCTTGGGTTAATGTGAAGCTGGGCTAAAAGTTTGGAAGTGATGCAGCCTACTTAGATTTATTCCCTGAGTTTAGACTTCAGGGCATGCCAGCACATCATCTGGAGCTCCCAGGACCCATGGACACCACTGCTCAGAAGGGGCTCACTTGTGCTCCCCTCCTGATGCTTTGAGGCTGGACTGTGCTTTTGCAATCACATACATATGGTCTTTTCTGCAGCTTTAAAAAGTATTAATTTTTAAATTTGATTATCTACTAACTTTTTCTGCTTCCACCCTCTGTTAAAAGCATCAACATAAAAATTTCTGCACTTGTTTTGTGTTATTCTGGAAGGAAGTTTAATGGATTTGTGGAAGCATCTTTGCATGGCTTTAAGTTTTACAGTGACTTAATAAGTAGAACAGGAAAACAAAGCCTTACCTATGAACGGTGCACACTTCATGCTATATTTGAAATAACAAAATGTGTGCTTTCAAATTGTATTTTTTTTAGCATCAACATTCTCCTGTTAATTCCCTTACTATGTGAATTAAGAGCAGAATATTGCATGTCTTACAGAATTTGAATGCAGTTAAACAGAACAGCATGTGGCAGATTAACCAGGTGAACTAGTACTGTATTTAACAAAAAGATTTTTTACAAGAGAAGAAGACACACAGCAATTCCAAATACTGGCATTTTCAAATTCTGTTTGAATTTTCAAAAGTAAAAGAATTATTTTGTAATATGGGCAACCTTTTGGGCATTTTCTTTGAATGTTGAAAACAATAATAGCTTAAGGATGAAAAAGATTTCCAGTTCACAGTCTGACTTGGCACCATCTATGAAAGAAGGTGTAGGATTTTCCCCCTAAAACCATCTTGCCTGCCATTACATTGAGTTTTGATGCTCTTTAATCATTCTACCCAAAATTTTAATTTTGGATCAGTTCACTGAGTTGAACTCTTTTAGAAAATTTCCACTGAATACTAGATGTTTCTGAAATGAGATTAAAGAAAACCCTCACAAGGCTAATCACAATCCTTCTCTCTTTCTTTCACAACATTTCCCTGAGACATGCTGGTGCATGTGTGCTTTGAAATCCAGCGCTGGACTAGGGTGAGGAGATGAAGGTGGGGAGATGGTGAGCAGGGGGGTCCACGTGCAAACCTGGCACTCCTCTGCGCTGATGCTGCCTACACTTGGCTTGCTGCAAAGCTATGCTCACATAGATTCAAGCAGAAACTTGATAGAGTTTGGTAGCTAAATTCTCTGAATATTTTAACACACTTGGCATCTTTCATGTCTGCAGCAGGCAAGCAGAGCTTCCTCAGAACTGTCAAAAATTTGTTTCGGATGATACCAATCATGCGCTTCAGATGAAAGTACAAGAAATCCTGCAATCAATGAGCAGCTCTAGCATAAGCTGAACCAAAGCAGAACTTCCTTTTAATATCCAAAAGCTACCAGCGTGCCAGGCCTGAAATTGACTGTAGTCCAAAACCAGCTGACTGCCTCTCCCTTCCAAAATTGTCACGTGCTGTATTTATTTCATCAGAAATACATTCTATTATTTGTTTTCATCCTACTATCAGATGCATGCGTGAGTACCTGAAGCCATCCTGATGAGTTGCACCAAATTACATCTATTATGGCATCTTTTTTCCTCACTGAAATGGAGCTTTTGGAAGAAAATCCTGCTCTCACTACCATGCTCTGCTGACCAGCTTGGAGCACACCCAGCATGGACTGTGTGAAGAATGCTGGGCCAGACATGGACAGGCAGTTGCCTCTGCAGCCAACACCAAACATGACTGGTATCCTCGTCAGCTGCACTTCCCCAAGCCCTGGGGAAATAGCTGGTCCATTTTTCATAGCACCCATGTATAGTAGGCTGCATGTCCAACTTTTGGGTGGGTGTTGAAGCAGACAGTCCCATTCTAGGACTGATTCTGCTTCTGTTGAATCAAGGACAAAACTCTACTCCACTTTGACAGAGGCAGAAGCATCCTCAGAATCTCTAAGTACCCATAGCTTTTTCTAAGTCATTTATGGAAGTATTAATTTTGCAGCTGTCTCCCACAGAGCAGGGATAATTCTGTGTCTTTTTAGTTTATGAAGCACATTGGAAGATGCCACAGAATGTTTAGTAGACAACTTGTGCTGTCATAACAGATCTTTGGCTTGGTTTTTGAATCTGCCTTGGTCTGGAATAGCATGGAAAAAGAAACTGTCTTGAATATATTCAAATGCTTAGAGAGTTTATTAAAAACATCATAGTTCTGAAGTAAGAGATGCAATTTTATTGTGATCTGCACAATGCAAAAAAAAAGGAAACATGGGACAGGGCTATACTTTTTTCTTTAATAGCAGGAAATTAGACTGTACTTTAACATCCATCCACAGTTTATAGAAGAAGATTGCAGATTATTCTGTGGAGGCTTTTTAAAATATGACAATACAATTTAGGTTCATCAGGACTACCAACAGTTCTGGAAAGAAATATCACATCAATGCATTCTATATTTAATCATTTATTTTGATTCACAAAAAGAACTTCTCTCAGGATGCTCTTGATAATTTAAAAAATTACAGCAATTATACCAGCTCAATAAATACTTCAGCTTCACCTTCTTTAGTCAACATAGCACTGATAAAAGGAAAAAATAAACATGAAAGTGTTCCTCCAGTCTTTCTACATTTGGAATTAGGACTGTAGCAAACAACATGGCCACTCTGGCAGATTCACAGGGCCAAAAGCTCAGAAGGATGGCTAAGAAACTAGGCCACTTTGCATCCATGCTTTACCACAGATTTCTTGTAAATCCTTGGGAAAAGGCTGAGATGCTACTCATACAGTTACCAGACATGCAAATAGAGATTTAATATATTGGCTAAGCCACTCCACCCGCCTTTGTGCTGACCTATTGCAAAGCTGACACTGCCTCCCCAGATTCAAAGGCACTATGATGGAGTATGGCACAAAGACACTCTGGTAGGATCCCCACCAATTCTAGCACAACGAACACTGGGCCAGTTCTCTAAAGCCTGGTTGGATACAGAATAATCCCTAACGGGTTGTCTAAATCACTTGTACCATAGTACATCCTTCTATCGACACTTGAAAGGAAGTAGTGATTAATTGCCTCCACTTGCCCAAAAAGGAGTGGGATGAACCATTCTCCTGAGATGCCTCTTTCTCAGATGCAAGCTAAGAAGTGTTCCCAGGCTGTGGAGCACCAGGAGCAGTAGGACAGATGCCCCAGCGCCCTGCACAGAAGCAGTGCTGCCTGGAAGCAGAGGCAGGAACCAACAAGAGGCAAGCAAAGGAGCTGCACTCATGCGTGTTAACTAAAATTGTGTCTGGATTCAAAGTGTGGCACAGATATTTTGAGTAGTGATGATTGAGAGGTCATTATATGGAAATAATGCCTCTAATATCCTATTCTATCCTATCCTATCCTATCCTATCCTATCCTATCCTAATGAGTTCTGATGGGAAGACCTTTTGTGCCCATACACAAAGAATAACTCAACTCCTCTGCTGCCTCTCCACATTGCCTGATAGTGCAGAGACCTTCGAGGACTTAGGCATATAAAAATTGTTAATAGACAAAGACTGACAACTTAGACTGTAATCAGCAGCTTGATGAGCTTATAGCTCTATCTCCTCCTCCATGGGGAATTCACTGGTAAATTATTCACTCCTCTAGCAGCACCTAGGGAAGGTGCAAGGAAGAGGCTCAAGAGCTGCAGCTGAAGCAGCCTGGAGGTGCAGAGATCTGCAGGAATCCTCCCGGGCAGGAACAACCTGCCCCACAGGACGGGCAAAAATGGCTTTTGGTCTCTGTGGACAGAAACACAAGATGTAAGAAACGTTGAAGGTCACACATCTGCCTGAGTTAGTATTTAAGGAGCCTGGCGAGTATTTGAGCGGCAAAGTGAGTGCCCAGCAGAGGGCTTAAGCAGGCCATGGAAGGAAGAGGATTCCTAAAAACCACACACGGTGGATGTAGCAAGGAGAAGGCTCTCAACGTGCAACATGAGGTGGTCAAGATATAATAAAATATTTAATAATTTCTCTAAATGAATGCACCCTGACATGATCCGGTGGAATTGCATCACTGCAAATAAGTGATACTGCAAATCAGTTTTTTAACCTCAATCCTTTTAAACTGTGAATGTATTGAACGACATATGGTAGACAAAATGCATTAGGTCCAGAAATCCTTCCTCAAAGAACTGTCTGCAGAAAATACAGTTTGAAAATATAGCAAGACCAATCAATTTTAGGATCAGGCCACCTCTGCCAGGGCCTGACTGCTCACTCCGACAGCATTACCAGCATAAAAAGGACAGGAGACTGTCGTTGAGGAAAAGTGAACCTATAAGCATTTGCTTTTATTTCAGTAACTTTGTGTTACTAGGAACTTCAGTTTTCCATCAGTGAAGTGCTTAGGACAATAAATAAGCATAAAGAAATAGTAGTCAGTAAAATAGCCTGTACTTTGCTTTTAATGCTGTGGCTCTCATATCATGACTTGGGCTTTTGATGAGGCAGTAAACTTTTACGTAATTTCCTAGTATTTTAGTAAAGCTTAATGCTCCCTGGTCTATGGAAATGTTTCCTTTTTGTTTTGAATCGTGAGGAATTTGACTGGCTGGAAGGAGCTTAACACTCACCCATAATGAGGCAGGACTTTTGCCACTGCTGCCACTGCCTGACTCTGCTTTTTCCATAGTATCTATGACTGTTGACATTTGAAGGTTTTTCCGCATGGGCGAGTTGGATGCGATGTTAAGCTGCTGAAAAAGCTTTATGGAGAGCTCGGGAGCTGGAGCTTGGGCTGTAAGTGGGAGGTAGGAGGAAGCAGGAGCTCGGTAGTGACAACGTGGTGGCACAAAGTCCCCAGCAGCCCCACGGAGGCAGTAAGGTTTCTTGCTATGGCTCCTCTCGTCTCACAGTGAAAATGCCAGTAAATAAAATTTAAGCATATGAAGCTTGCGCTTCGTGGCGTAATTAATTTGTGCCACCCTGGTGCTAAGTGCACAGTCTCTTCTTCTGGTGGTGAACCTGGAGCCAAAAATGAACTGTTTCCTTTATATCTATATCTATATATCGTGATCCCTACCACCCACATCCGTCTTTTTAAAACAACATCCTCTACGCATTTTTACATCTGCTATTTCCAACTGCATTTCTTGGTACCGCTTTAAACACCACAGCCAAGACGCAGCCTCCCGGCTCCCGAGCGGTGCCGCCCCACAGGGCCCGCGGAGCGCTGGTTTGGCGCGGCGGCCGCGGAGGAGGCGCGGCCCGGCCCTCGGCCCGCCCCGCACGGCCGCCGCCATGGCGGGCGCAGCGCGCCGCCTGTACCGCCGCATCCTGCAGCTGCACCGGGCGCTGCCGCCCGCCCTGCGCCACATGGGCGACCGCTACGTCAAGGAGGAGTTCCGGAGGCACAAGGCGGCCGGGCCTGCCGAGGCCCAGCGCTTCCTGCGGGAGTGGGAGGCAAGTGCCCGCCGCCCTGCGGGGCGAGGACGGGGCCGGGAGCGGCGGGGCCCGGCGGGGCGCAGGGCAGGCCCCGGCAAGGTCAGGGGCGCCGGGCGGTCGCAGCTGTTCAGAGGTTGGACTCGGTGATCTCAGAGGTCTTTTCCAGCCCAGTCGATTCTGTCTCCTCGGGCATGCTCCCCTGAAAGGCGAGCTCCTTACAGAGCTGCAGAATGCCTTGTCGCTCCATGTTTCTGGGCACGTTGTCTTTTATGGTTCTCATTGCCTTGCCTCAAATATTTGTGATCATAGTTATGGACACACAGGTATATGTAACAGAGTGATAACAGTTAGATAATTAGGTATATATAAATGCACAATTATACGTATGATCTGTTACAATTTATTATATAAGTCTATATACATATTTATAGCTACATACATAACTAATTGTATAATTATAATTAGCTAGGTACATAGCTTCCCTATGAACTTGCATTTCAGTTTTGAGTGACATTTTTTCAGTGTTTCCTAAGGAAACAAGTCTTATGTGAACATTGCTTCTCTGCCTAACACCCCTTCCCCTGAACTTAGTGCATGGTTTTACCAAGGAGAGAAAAGCAGATCACTCCCGAGTGATGTGGTTGTAACAAGTTTCACAAGCAGCAGAGGACGGAGACCCATAAGGTGCTTTCCCCACATGCCTGGACCCCAGCAGATACTAGCATATTAATAGGTCCCCCAAAAAGTTCACATGGCAGGCAAATGTGTAGACACTTCGCAGACAGGCTGCAGTTAAAGTATGAACACAGCTGCAAGAGAGAAAAGTGTAGACAAGCTTCCCATTAATTTTCATGCTCCTTGAACTACTGGTGTGGTAGTATTTTTGAATCTCAAAACTATTTTCCTTTCTGTGGAAGGAAATTCTGTTCTGCTTTGCAGTGGAAGGTGGTTAGCATAGGTAGCATCCATTGCCTCCCAGTTTACCAGTAGAAGGGTAATAGGGGAGAACTGACTCATCTCTTCTACCTGCAGTAGATGAAATCTTGTGGGTTAAAATAACTTGGGCTGGGGCATCAGGAATAAGCAGGGAGAAGACTGCCTGGTATTCTCTACAGAGGAAAGGATTAAGTATGTTTTAATTGCCTCTTGCCAACTGATAGATCCTCAGATCAGAGAAATTTTTATCTACCTCTCAGATGCCTGATGCTATTGTAATTCTCAGTTGCCATTTACCTGATATTGCTGAAATGTTTCTGCATCACTGCTTTCAATTTTAACATGTGCTAAAAAGACAAGTTACAGGTTACTATTTTCAGTGCTAAAATCTTCCTTAAAATAGTTTTAGAAAAGGAAGTAAATGTTTACATTGAAATGTTTACATTGAAATATCTTTAGCCATCTGTAAAGTGAAGTAAACAAATAGTGAAAATATTTCTCAGTTTTGAAATGTTTTAAAAGTAGATTATAGGGAAAATTGTGACAAAAATTGGACTATAAGTAACTGAAGTTGGATTTTGAAACCTGACATTTAGTGCTATTAGCTATGATATGTTCAAGGAAAGGAAACTAATTTAATAACTGTTTTGAGTGTGTGAGTATAAAGAACTTTGCAAATATGTCTGTCTTCTAACAAGGTGCTGGGAGATATTATCAGATAGTTAACATGTCTCTTCTCATCTTTAATTTTTGTTTTGTTCTGGGATCTTTTTCTCACCCAAATAATAATCTATTTCAAGTGTGGAATTTAAATCAGACTTTCAGTTTTTTGGCCTGTGAGACTAGCTTTGCATCTTGTGTTATGTTGTGGTTCTCAGCCCCATGAAGATTTGAACTAGGTAATTGAGGAAAGTGGACTGTGGACAAACATGGATTAGGTAACTCTGGGCTCTAATTACATGCTAATTCATGTTGGTGTCAGTCGTCTGACCTGGTTTTGGCTAAGATAGAGGTAATTTTCTTCATAGCAGCTTGTTCAGTGCTGTGTTTTGGATTTAGTATGAGAATAATGTTGGTAATGCACTGTTTTAGCTGTTCCTAAGTGTGCTTGCTCTAAATCAAGTATTTTTCAGATGCCCGTGCTCTGCCGGTGAGGACATGCACAGGAAGCTGGGAGGGAAAGTAGCTAGGACAGCTGATCCAAAGTGGCCAAATGGATATTCCATACCATACAACCTATAGTATGTTCAGTATATATACTGGGGGAAGTTGGCCATGAGGGGTTGATCACTGCTCAGGCATGGGCAGGGCATCGGTCAGCAGGTGGTGAGCAGCTGTATTGTGCACCACTTTTTTCTCTGGTGCTTTATTCTTTGCACCCTTCCTGGGCAGCAGGACACTCTTTTGACCAGAAACAGGCTGGAAGCTCCAGGGCAGTTTCTGCAGGACACACCAGCATAGCTGTGAAGGGCCTGGTTCTTGCCTAAGAGTCGCACAGGTAGCCCTGAGTGAAGCTGTGATAATGCTAATTTTATTAAACAAAACAAAAACCAACCAAACCAAACAAAAAAATCCACCCAAACAAATCACGACAACATTAATACAAACTGCTTGTTTAAATTTCCTGTTAAGTTTAAGTTTCCTTTTTTTTTGGAAAAATGCATAGTTACAGCTCTGATAACAGTGTTTTGGTGTGTTGCATTTCCAACATTTTTCTTTGCAATTTGCTTGTTCATTAGGCTAAGTATATACCTTGCTGTATGCACTTTAGTGTTGTCAATATTCAGCTTCCATCTGGAAATGTTCTTTCCTCATGCCTTCTGTTGCATGCAGGGCAGAGCATCTGGTACAGAGTGGCATGATGTCTCATGTTGTAGAAAATTAGTATTCTTAATTTTATGTTAAAATAATATGTCTTGATGTATATTCATCAGAGGGTAAAGATTATGGATATGATGATTGCAGTGATGTTTCTTGACTGTGAATGAGGATTTCAATATGCAGTGTAATCTTAATAAGTCATCCCAAATGCTTTTTGAATGAAAATTTCCAAGGATGTCTTATTTTAACATGAAACTACTTGACTATTGCTAAAACTCTTCAGGTTCTTTTTGGGTAGTCAGACCTTCTGGGTGTGCTTGAATATACTAGTTCATAGTCTGTGGTGTGCTTTCTTGTCCTCCAGTTTGATTCATATTAGCTAAATGGTTAGGAAACAGGCTTGGCATTTCAATCACATTATGTTTGCCTCAATTGATCCCCCTGCCTCCCTTACTATTTAAGTTATGCTGTTTCAAGGGAACTGGGCATATTAATTTGAGGTAGTAGCCAGGTGAAAGTCAGCCTCTTGTCCTAGGCAGCTGGTGACAGGGTGAGAGAATAAAGCCTCAGGTTGTGCCACGTGGAGGTTCAGGGTGGACATCAGAAGGAATTTCTTCACAAAAATGGTCGTTAAGAGCAGAGTGCCTGGGGACGTGGTAGAATCACTATCCCTGGAAGTGTTCAGGAAATGACTGCATGTGGCACTTAGCGCCATGTTTTAGTTGACAAGTTGTGTTCGATCGAAGGTTGGACTCGATGACCTTAGAAGTCTTTTCCAGTCTGAATGATTCTGTGATTGTGTCTCACAAACTGAACAAATTTCCTTTATTTCTTGTGAAACATAATGGAAAACCTGTAGGGAGGTTTCTAAGGTCAGCTTTAAAAATAAAGGGGGCAAAAAAGAGGTAAAAAGCTCTGAAATTATATTTGCTGTAGTATGTGAATGGTTCATGTTGTTTTCCTGTAAAGGAGATGAGAAGGGATCTGCTTGTTTAGAATGCACAGAAATTGAGGGATTTAGTGTTAGAGCCAACCATGTAGATGGCTAATGTAGTTTTGTAGGAAACCTAAGCTGACCTATTTGCATTTATAAAATAGGGAAACTATCCACTGAATATTCTTGGAAGAGTTCTTAAGTGGGTACGACCGAATCCATATGTATTTATATAGAAGTAGAAGAATGTAAATATTGTGGTTTTCCTATCGTTGGTATTGGATTGCTAGTTTGTGTCTGGAAACTGCTGGAAAATATTAAAGGGGGATACAAAGCTTTGTTGTTCAGGAATTATGCTTGTTCAGGTAGATTCAAATTAAGCGTATAAATTATTAATATATGTTCCTATCTATTTTCTAAATATTTAATATTTTAATTAAAATAATTGGTACTCATTTACAGGAGACTGCTGATATAATTAGATTGATACTGATTATTACCTTGGAATGCTATTGAATTAATGTTGACAGGTATGATAAGTCAATTAGTTCAACAGTCTTCTAAATCATATGGTAGTTGATGAGAATGCTTACATAAGATAGGTAATATTAAGATAGTATTGATTATTTCAGGTTGCAATAGGTACAATATTCAGCGGAATAATTTCAGTAAGAATTTGTTTCACATTTAAGCATTAATTTTGAAAATTACTGTTTTGTACTTGGCTTTTTTAAAAAGCCTGACTCTGTAGATGAGAAGGCCTGGACTGTCTCTAAGATGAGCAGAATCATTCTGCAGAATTACACTATGTTTTCTCGATCTAATAGATCGAATAAATTGCCTTGGAAATTCTTTGGCCGTTCTTGACCCTGAAAGCCTTTTTACAAGCTTTCAAATGAACTGTCTGGGGAACCTGGTCATGTAGCCTCTCAAGAATGACTAAATTTTTTTAATCAGTATATTTGGTGCAATACAAATAATTGTCATTCATCAAATTTATTTTCAGTTGTCTGTGTCACTTGCAGTATTTACTTTGCTGGGATGATTGTGGGATGCTGTCATATTTCAGAGAATATAGTTGTTCTGATACGTCTTTCTACTCATGAGTGGATACACTTACAGAACTTTTTCATTATTAATTTTCTGGGCGAGTATGATCTTCCCTCTTGATTTATTTTTAAGCTACTGGCACTCAAAAATATGTTGAAATGTTGAATGGAGAATTTGAAGAGCAAATAGTCAAAGAGGGTGGAAGAGGAAATTGTGGCCAGTAGTGGAGTCAGACTGAAATGGGAATGGGATGTGTGGGTTGCTCTTTGTGCTGTCTTTCAGCAAATAATGTAGGTTGTATAAGTATAAAACTGCTGCTGGCATTCTGAATTCTGCTCTCAGTTTCAGTGAAGTACATTACATAAGAGATGTTTTCTTTTCCTGACAAAGAAATACTTTTTTTTGGAAGTAAAATATGTCTTTAGGTTTTTTGCCATTTTATTACTTTTATTAAAGTTGTGAAATAGGATTTTAGAGTAGTATTTCATTTTAACATTACCGGATACATTGGAATTTGCTTTTAGTGATTTTAATGGCTATCTGGATAAAAACCTTCTTATTAAGAGTAAATTCCTACTGAGTCCTATGTTTTTATCCCCCACTTAGGGTGTTCACTAGTTATTAGTTTGTAAGAACTACATTGGAGTCAATTTCCTCTATTTTCTTTTATATTTCTCAAAAGGCAGGAAGGAATTTTGCACTTTTCTGAGAGGCAGGGAGTTGTGGCTGATAAACTGAAGAGTGTGTGGGATTTGGATATGAATGGCCGCAGGAAATCAGGCTGCTGCTGTGACCTAGCATTCCTGGTGGCCTGCTTGGTTGCAAGATTTGAAGTCTATCTCTGATGAAATTTTGCCTGGGTGCACCCAGGATTTGGTGGGTGTCCTGAATTAGTTTTTATATGCAATTGCAAAGGTTGACCATGTGGATCTCTGTTGTGAAGTATCCTGCAAATAACATCTTTTTCAAATTATGCCATCTCTTCCATCCTTTCAGTGCTCTTTCAGATTCGGGTTTAGAAGCAGGAGTCTGCTTCTTTTCCACGGAGAATCCAGGCAGTCTGGGAGCTTTCTGAAGTGGTGAGACTTGGGCTAGCCTGGTGGATACCCACTTGCTTGTGCATGATGCACATCTGTTGTGGGAAGGGATATCTGTTACTTCTCACCTGGAAAGCAGCATCATTCTCTTTCAGGTTCATCTGCCCACTGCTGAGGCCAGTGACTTCTAGCTGGGCTGTTTTGTTTTTTTTTCCCCTGTGTACATACTGGTTTTAGACCTTTGCTGTATTTTCCAAATCTAAAATTTTATAAATTGTGGCATCAGTATTCTCAGTGCTTCTGTCATGTTACCATACCAATTATCTATATGCTGTCATATCTGTGATTGCATGTAGCTAGTCAGATGGCTGTTTTGATAATTGATTATCTGCTAGTTGAAGTTTTTATTTACAAGTGTTTTGACACAGCAGGAAATAATATCCAAGCCATAGGGGTCACATCCAGCAGTAATGTCAGTCACTTGCGTGTGCCAGTCACCTCACAACAAGGAACATTGCAAGTGTAAATACATGATGTGCAAATAGGTTTATAAATTTCAGATGGTTTTGTAGCATGCCTTTGATATTTAAAATGTGACATGAATTGAATCCCTGAACTGAAATTCTGTGGCAGAGTGTAGCAATTTTATTAGTTGTAACTTAGATTGAGAAGTTTAAATTGCTGTAGAAGTGGGGTGCATGTCTACTGAGTGTAACAGTTTATTCCTTGCATTGGGTAGCACTGGCAGGGCATATTTCTGTTAATGCTCTCAGGGCTGAAGATACTGTAGAAGTTTTGTGAATGTCTGCCCCACGGACACCTTCCTAATGAGTACAGGCTGGTGACAGCCAGTGTGAGAATAGATTGCTAAATAAAAAACAGCCAGACACAGTAGAAGCAGAACCAGTAGTGGAGCATTTACAGAATTGTCAGTGTAAAAGGTAATTCAGGTTTCCATCTAGTGGTGTTATAAAATTCTGTCCAAGCCATTTGAGACAGCATGTGCATAACCATGCTAGCTAACATACCGTTGTACTTGTGTATGTGTGTGAAACTTAGGGAATCAAAAGCCTTTATTATATATAAATTATAAATGTAATAACACATAATTCTCAGGACCTCCATATTTTTTTAAATTAGAGCTGCAATGATCAGCAATTTGTTACTTTGTGCATTCAGATATCCAAATACTCTTTGAACGTAAGTTTATCTTACTTGCTGTGAATTAGGCTGATTCCTCTTTTTCAGTATTCCTTGACAGCCATTTCAAAAAGTTTAACATGACACAGGTTACTGAAAGCACATGGGTGTCCGAAAAAGCTTTTCTTCAAGTTGTATGTATGCAAGTATGAGTGTTGTTAGATTTCTTGCTTTCTCTTACATTTAAACAAAACAAAACAAAACAAAAAAAAAAAGGGGAGCAGATGGGTATTCTGATTGTTTTGCCTCCAGAGTTACAGCCCTATTTTTAGTATTTAAAGTATTTTGCAGTAGAATTTAGAAAACCTTACCGGGTTAGGTTTTCAGATGAAGGTATTGAGGTCTGAACTCTGTTGCATTTTAAGACAATGTAGTGGGTCAAACAAACAAACAGAGTATGAATTGCAGTTGCAATGCTACAAGGATTTCTGTTTGTTTGTGTTTTATTGATGCCTTCCTTCTAGCATTTGTTTGGTACTTGTGTGAATATTGTCAGCATGGTGTTTTGTAAGCATGGTAGGTTTTACTGCGTTGTCAGTGCATTTCTACTATCAACACTATAAACACTGCCAACTTTCTACAAGTGCCGTCAAGTACCATATTTTGTAATTACTGCAATAATATTATGAGTGCTGTAATTGCATGTACTGTATAGATGTGCCTTTCTGTCCTGTGTAGACACAAAATTGATATTTTCTGCAAGTTTAAATGGCATCTGGAGCACATCAGAATAATTGTTTGGAAACTGTTTTGGTTTTTTTTCTTCTTCTTCTTTCAGCATAATGTGAGGTTGTACAAATAGAGTTATGCATCTTGAAGGGTTTTAAAGCCCCAGATTTTTATATATAGAGCTATACTTAGGACATAAGGATGTATACCCATTGAAGAATGAAAGATTTTTTATACAGTTCACTGATATTAAAGTAATTTAATTGCGTATTGTTTTTTGCAAGAAACTGAACCCGAGATTTTGATCTCATAATCTTGTATTTAGTCATGTCTTTATCACCATTCATGTTGCTTTAGCTATCTTTTGTAATGCTGAGAGCTTTGGCTCTTTTGAGGCTGAAGCTGACTGTACTTACAACCGTACGTAGTCTTAGTGATATCCTGCTTTTTGTGCAGCTCACTCCTGGGAATCCATCAAGCAGAAAATTTCTGCTCAAATATTTTTTGTTTCTGACTCAAATCTGCTGATTTCAAACTGTATTTTTGAAGGATATAATTTGGAAAATATATTTAATCATAGTATCTGATAAAATGTTTGAACTTACAGCTTTTAAAGGTAATTTCCAGAAGTAATGTATAGTAATGAGGCATTTCTAGTGAACAAGTTAGAATTCATACTAGAAGCAGAGTTACTGAGTGTTGGATTTCAGGCTTATTGATGTGTGAGGGGGTTGAGTCCTGTTAATATGCTGGTTTTTATTGTTTCAGGGACATTAGTGAGAGGCAGAACAGTCTAAGATGAAAGAGAGCATGATGCACTTTTTTCTCGCTGCAGTAACTAGGTAAATCTGTAAAATACCTTCTAAATGGACCTTGCACCCATATTTCAAGACTGGCTAACAACAGACACACTGTAGATGCACCTTCCTTTTCGTTGTGGGAATCACTGAATGGCGTAAACTTGATAAACTAGTTTTATGCAACTTTATAGTATTTTTTTCTTCTTGCTGAACTATTCCATAATTTAGAGGAAATGAACATTAGGTCACTGCAACATTCTTTTTTTTATTCTTTTTTTTTTTTTTTTCTTCCTGAACCAGAAGAAATGTGTGAAAGGATTTGAGTTTTAAGTCCCCATCACCATTGCTTCTTTGGAGATGTCATGGCTGAAGGTATTGGGTGGTGTTGGAAGTATTGATATTTGCATGGAATAAGTCAGAGCAACTGGTTTATTTTTTTGTGGGCCATCAAATACCATTTACTCATAATCAGTTTCTTGCTTCTTATGATTGCATAGTGAAAGCATGTGGTGTTTCTAATAGAATTTGGATTATAATAGGCAGTCTGTATTGAGGTAAAAACTCACATTAGCAATCCTTGAAACGTCGTCACCTTCTGGCTGACATCTGTAACGCCCTTTTGTGTACTCTCATGGCTGATTCTTGACCTGATGAAGGAAAAGTATTGTTCATAAGTTTGCAATTTTTAAAGTGTACACATGATGGCAGCAAATACTTAGCTAGAGAAGCCTTGTTCCTGTGCTAGAAAAAAGTAGGATGCTGAATTTAGTAATATAAGCTAGAGTTCCTACAGATTCAATTATTGTTAAATTATTTATTGAAATATATGTTGAGAATTGTTAACTTAATGCTCCAGATTTTGAGAAGGCTTTTCAACTAGAAAACTTTATTGTGGTTTCCACTTGGTTTAGTCATAATGTTGTCGTAATGTGCTTTCTGGTTTGGATTTGCATTGGTAAAGTGTTTGGACAATGCTCTTTGGTACAGGGTGTGACTCTTGTGGATGGTCCTGTGCAGGGCCAGGAGTTGGACTGATCCTTGTGGGTCCCTTCCAACTTGGCACATTCCGTGATTATAAAATTCAGGTCAGCCGTGGTAGTCCCCAGGAGAGTATGCCCAGAGCAGATGGAGCCTCAGTATGTAGATACAAAACTCTTTTAAAAAAATTTAGTTATTTTAGTTTTTTCATAATGGATCTATTGAGTTTTAAAGCAATTGTATTTTTGGAAGTGTATAGTAATACTCCAAATGGAAATTTTTTTTCACCAAATGAAAAGTTTTATTGTTAGTAAGATGCTGTTACAAAATATGTTGGTATTGCATAGTACTGTTTTCTTTAAAAAGAAAGTTTTCTTCAAAAATGAAAATATAGTATAAAATATTATTTATTCCTGCTTTTATTCCTGGACACCAGTAAAACATTTAAACTGGATCTTTCTCTTTTTTCCTGTCCCTTTCAAAATGAATATGGCATGTTTCAGTGATTCACCATGATACTTTAAGCCAACAAATTACAGTTTGCCACAGTTCCAGGAATAAAACCTTGTGGAAGGTGTAGGTCAGCTTTTGGCTCTGGTACAAGCAGGCTTCTCTAAAATTAAGGATATTTTGGTTCATGTTCAATTATTTGTTCTGTCTATGTACTTTATTTGCAGTGGTTTAAACTTGATTTTATGCTTAGAATTAATTTTAAGGTGTTCAGCAAATCATGACATTCAGTTGTTTTCTGGGCCTTTTAAATCCAGTTTATTGTTCACAGTGAAGTACCCTGGTGAGCTATTTAACATCCATTACAGTGAGTCATTGTAAGAATTTATTTAAGAGATCCATGATGTGAAGGGTTTTAATTAAATGGCAAACATGTCTTTTGTTCTTCAGTTCAGCTGCTGATTGAGAAGTGAAAAGAAATCTCATTGGTAGTGCTAGCAATGTTGTTCTGGTTCATGGGCAATTCAGTACCGCCAGCATAACTGAAAGGAGTTAAACACTGTTGAGAAAAACATCATCATCCTATCAATCAAGAAGGAAGTGAGAGTTGCTTTGTGAATAATGTGAACTCTGATTTGTCTTTTAAAAATTTTTTATTATTTGTTTTACTGGTGAATCTGATTTTTGTGGAGTGCTTGTCTGCCAGCAGGTGCCACTCCTCAGCAGCAGACTAGTTTCCCAGGCTTAACCAGATAGAGAAAAATAGTTGTGGTAGACCCTTGCTTTTAGAAACATTGATGGCAGTTTGCCTAGGATTGTCTTTGTTTTCCTCAATAATAACAACCTATGGTATAAACAATTAAATATTTATATTTTACAATGGAACTGTTTGAAGGTTTATTTTCTGTTGATGCATTAAACCCCAGGGCTGCAAAAATGGTATTATGTGGGCTAAGATGCCTTTGTTCTTCAAAGTTTTGTGTAGAGCAGTATTTTAGTTGAAGAGAGGATGACCCAGAAATCATTTAGGACTCAGGGAGCTTCATTACGGAAGGTGGAAAGGTGTCTGTGTTGGATGGAATTGCTGAAAAGATGTAATGAGAAAGACTTGGCCTCCTGCAAGCCATTGAGACTTCAGCTTCTAAGTCCTTGTAAAACCTTTACACATATGGAAAAACAGATGGCCCAGTTTTAAGTGTAAGAAGGAACTAAGAAGCTGTGCAGTGAAAATAGGCAAGGAAATCCTGGTAAGAATACTCTGTTGGTCATTTCTAAATTTTGAAAAGACATTGTCCTATGATTATGTGTCCTGGGACATGAATAATGATATACTGCTATCTCTAAACTTTAACAGCCATCTTTTTAACAGCTGGTGTGTTGGATATGGGCAAGGCCTGTCTTGGCCTCTGTAGACATCTTCAGTAGAAGACTATTCTGATAATTGGTAAATATGGTTAGACCACCAGACCTTGGACTGAGATGATGGATGTCACCTTTCCAGCCTTGACCCCTTCCATCTGTCTGCCAGTAATGGAAATACTCCTGATATAGCTAACAAGGTTTTGATTTTTCACACAGAGCCACCTGTGTGTGTTGTTGTTTTGTTCTAAAGGGTTTAGTTTTATATTCCTGGTGAGAGAAGATCTGTTTTATA
The DNA here is from genome assembly GCF_017639235.1 of Corvus kubaryi. Taxonomy (NCBI): domain Eukaryota; kingdom Metazoa; phylum Chordata; class Aves; order Passeriformes; family Corvidae; genus Corvus; species Corvus kubaryi. The sequence continues at coordinate 33,856,709 of NW_024581137.1, read as the reverse complement.
TATATATGTGTGTGTGTGTGTGTATATGTAGATATATAAAAAAATATAATTACACTTATTATGCCTCCTCAACTTCAAAAATAATGCAGACTACTTTCTTGTGGCTGGTGGGAAATGTGTGAAGATCTGGGGATGCCATTAGAGCCCTGGAGAATTAACTGTGAAAAAAGCCATCAGTGCCAATTTTATTGCATTCCCACATGTTTCCTGGGAAAGTTCTCCTTTAACTTCTAGTTTGTATTATATAGCTTGGGTTTCATCAGCTCTTCCTTGGAAATAGTATAGCTGCATTTTGTTTTATTCCTATCTCTTTCAGGAAAAAGTGTTTCTGACTTCGTTTGACATTACAGCAAACTTGCCTCTCCTAAGGATGTTTTTTGTAGCATTGATCAGTTATCAGTTATCCAGTGTTAAGAACCTTAAGTGTTTCACAAACTTAATTTTCTAGATGTTAACTATTTCCAACCTATTGGAATTGGGTTTTTTTCTGTATTCATGTATCTATAGCTGTGCAGTATACATGCATGGTGTATTTCAGGGGTTTGCCACCATCTGCTTCATTGAGTGTTTAATGGCTTTGACTTGAAGCAAAGCATATTGAAATCATAGGGTGATTTCAGTGGGTTCTTCTGAAATTGCAAGTGGGCTGCACAGTGTCCTCAGTGGACAGCAGCTGTGGGTGAAGTTGCTTTCAGATCTTTTACTGAAGTATGAAGGTAAAGCCATTCATGTATCAGAGTATTTGGTTAAGAGAAAGAAGTTGGAATTTTGCAGTTGGGGAACTTAAAACATTTCCTGTTTGCATGCAAGAAAACCTTTTTATTAATTCTGCTTAACAACATTCCAGATGTTGTACTCTGCTGTGCAGAGTCTTCAGAGACTTCACAGTGATGGGGTTTTGGAAAAAATTATCCCAATACAAAAACTACGCACTACAGAGGAGATACTAAGACAAAAGCAAGCAGTGTATGAAATAAGCTCTTGGCTTGGGAATACACCTCTTGCAGGGCGGGCTGGGGACTGTTCAGCCACAGCAGTGTTGAGCTAAAGGTGGGTGTGTACTGCTGAATCGATGTACCTGGGCTGCTTTGCAGCTGGCAGTGGAACAGCCCATTTCCATGCTGTTAAGCTCTTGTGCTCCAAAGCAGGGTGGCCACATCCAAACTGCCTGCTGGGAGCAGTCCCTGATCTGTGCCAGCTCACTGGCAGAACTTGGGAGTTGTTTTGCAGAAAGATGCTTATCCTTGATCAATACCTGTGCCAGGGACAGTGGCACCAAGCTCCCAGGTTCCAGTACCTTCTCAAAGCATTCCCTGGCAGTGCTATAAGTTTTTACTGCAGACAGAACTCTGACTCCTTTGCTGTCAAGTGCAAGTGCTGCTTTTGTTCTGAATTCTTTCTGTCACCCATTAGCAGATTATCAACAACTGTTAGATTTATCTACCTTTCTCCAAATCAGGAGTTGTCATATCTGAAATCTGTGTGGAGATTGAACTGTCTAAGAAACAAGCTCTGAACTCTCCAGAGCTGTTCTGCTGCTGGTCTGGTGAAATAAGAGTAGATTCTAGGCCATAATGAAATTGCACGTCAAAACTGGGTGGTGTGTCTGCACAGTAGCATTTGTGAATGTTCAGCTGTAGGCAGGTGGAAAATACATTCCTGGAAGGAAAAGAAAGTGAAAAAACCCACCCTTGCTGTCTTTCTAACCAGGAGGGATTGTCAGACGTGTCTTGTTATTATGCATCCTAGATCTGTAAAATATTATTTGAATACTAACATTTATTTAAAATTTCAATTCTGAACCAATTCTGAATCAAATAGCGTTCACTGCTATTTCAGAGGCCTCTGGAGAGCATAGGCCAGCTGCTGTTCATAGTTGTGCTTTGTGTTGATAAGACAAGTAAGCACACACTTTCATCATTCCATTTTACTGATCTGCTTCTGAAATGTCGTGGGCCAAGTTTACACTCTCTTGGGCTACAGAGATGAGACTGAGATTGGGAAGTTTGTTTTGTATGGTGCTTTTTGGAGGGTGTTGTGTGGGTGAAGGAAGAGCTGCATGAAGAAGCCCTGTTAACTTGTTTGGGTGACAGTGGCTACAGAGGAACTCCCAAGTTCCCTGGAAAAACTAGAGCTATCATCTTACACAATACCTCAAGGGCAAGCAGGCAGGAAATAAACCTTTGGGTAATGCAGGGTATTAGAGCATTTCTAATTATCCTTTGCTGTCGTTGAACCTAATTTGGTGAACTGCTAAGATGCACTGCTTGTAAATTTTGATCAGATTTTTTTTGAGTGCTGTTGCATAGTGTGTATTGTGTTTCAAGTGGGAAGGAGGTTTTGTTGTTCTTTTCACTTGTATGTTGTACAAGTAAAGCTTCAGTGACTTTGGTTTAGTGAGGAAAATTATAAACACAGTGTTTCTTTTCTGAAAAATATCTGCTAATGAAGTTTTGTGTTGGTTATGAAAGAATAGGATGGAATCTAGCTTCTGCGTGTGTTAGTAAAAGCTTGTATACTTAAAGTTTGAATAAATCAGCTGATTATTGAATAATGCCACTGTTCTATTACCGATCTCTTAAGTATGTGAACTTGTCTGTCTTCGCGAACTTTGTAGTTGATGTAGTTATTTGAAACAATTGCCTTGGGGGAGGAAGAGAGCTGTTTGATATAGTATGGTATCTTCAGTACTGAAACATTTGAAAAAAATCTAAAATCTGGTAGTCCTCAAAACATAATGTCAGATCTTACCAATGTTTCTTTACCAATAAACATAGTGTCAGATCTTGCCAATAACCTGAGATTTGTATTTTAAATATTTTTAACTTGAGGCTAGTCATTAAAATATCACTTGGACTAATCTTGGGGTTTTAATGAATAGAGTAATAAAGCCGAGGTAGCCTGGAAGACCTTGACTGGAAGGGCCATTTTAGATCAGGTTGGTTGTAGCCTCACCCAGTCCTTCACACAAACCCTTTTGGGTTTTGCTGGTAGAGGTTGTGTAGAGGATGAGGAGAAAAGATTTGACTTAAAGTATAATTTTCAAATGTGAGGTGAGAAGGTTCCCAAAGTTTCTTATGTTCAAGCAAAACTAACTACAGTTCTAAAAGTTGTAACCTACGTCGGATTCACAACTGAATGGTACTGAAGTACGAGTGCTAACTCAGCACTCTGAAAGTACATGATCACTGACACACACTGGTATCCTTTGTGGCACATTTAATCGCTTGGTTTCAATCCAAGAGCAGTACGTCCCCAAAAACTGGAAGTCGTATACTGTGTTGGGTTTTGCCTAATAATGAGTTAAGTTTATATATAAATGTAACTGTGTAGGTGTGATGTTGGCAGTGTGTTTATGTTTCAGCAGTATGTTTATGCCGAGACAAAGTCAGCCATATAAAGTGTGTATGTCGTTGAAATGAGGATTAATGTGCTAGACAGCGTGGAATATAACTGTGATGGAACAACTTTCATGGTAATTAGCAAGAGCTTGGAAACCTGTATTATACTGATGTGAATGCTGTCTGCATTATTAATTTTTATTGTATTGTTTTTGATGGATTGTTTGTGCACTTATTTGCACAAACACACACTTTAATGCACAGTAACAAGTATAAGAATAAATGAAGTGTATGAGTTTGTGCATGTTCTTCTTTTGAAAATCAGTGCCATGGTATCCAAAAGACTTAGTTCCAGTCTTTCAGGGCATTAGATTGATACCTAACAGTTTCACTTGAATTTATTTAGTAGTCTAGCAGAAAGCATGCAGCAGTGTGCAGTGGATTTAGTTGCAGTGTGAATGAGCACTTTGAATTTGTTTTATTTGGTTTTGTCCTTTTTTTCTTCACCTTCAGATGTTCAATTCTGTTGTGTGAGATGAGGTTCTGATGATCCCTTGTACTATTTAGCATGTCCCATTTGTTGATTAAAGCTTTTGGTACAGTGATGCATCTGTCACTGAGTACTTACCAAGTTACTTGCCAAAGATTTCCTTTTTCCTGGGTAATGGGACTTCTTTGTTTTCATTTGTGATTAGATAGCTTGTAGGAGCATTGTTGAGGGAAGATAGATTCCAAAAAACATTGCAAATAATAATTTTGACAGCAGTTGGAGCAGAACTTTCCCAGGTAAATTCTCTACCTACCTGATGAAATATAGCATTACCAAGCTGAGTTCTGTAAAGGAAGATGTTTTGCAAAGCTGTTATTTTTAAATTCACTGCTGTAATGGATATAGCAAAAAGTTCAGTGAAGATGAGGAGATCTGCTTTATTTTTCTCCTAAATATAGACGAATACAAATGATCCCATCACTTTTCCCCAATGCTGAATGGTCTTATTTTCAGTGTTTTCATCTTTTGAGAAATCAAAAATTTGTGTTAAAATGTTATGCTTTGACACAGAGAAGTTACATTTTGTTCCAGTTTTCTAGGGCAGCAGTCAATAGTCAAGGCTAGTCCTGCACTATAGCAGCAGGTGGACTTCAGGCTGGATTTACTGTAGTGCATGTGCCTGTGGGTTGGAGGTCCATGGGCAGCTTTCAACGTCTAGCCTGTAGGGACATTTCACAAGCACGTTTCACAAGCAGCCCCCAAGTGGGTTTTAGAAGAAGTGTTTATTCTGGTCTACCCTTGTCTTCTATGATAGAAATGATGCACGTGCTGGGATGGCAGAGGAACTCTTGCAGTCTGATGCCTTCCTGTGCATAGCCAGTGCTCAGAGCTGTGACCTGCAGCAAATGTGTGCTGTACTCACCTGCTGCATCTCATACAGGTGAGGGGGAGGGCTTTCCCCTACATTACTAAACAGATGTAGTGGGACTGGTCTAGGCTCCCCTCTCAACTGGTGCCTTCACAAGTTACTTTTTTTCAAAGGTACATGAAACATTCTGCAGGACAGCAAATCATGCTAATATCCCCCCCTTTAAGACTGAAATAAACCCCTGCTCACAAAGACCCCAACAATTGCCATTCAGTGTGATCCATGAGGTTCTGCTGTGCTTGTGGGCAGATGTACACAAGATTTTCTTTTTCGTATTTGTATTTGGCTAGCAAGCAAAATCCATTAAGACATATAAACAACGCAAAAATAATTCAAGTTTTTATTGCTCAAATAGCATTGCATTGCTTGAAATAAGTCCAGAGTAATTTTAAAGCCATGCAAATATAAGATGAGATAATTCCTCAGTGTTGACAAGTCTTGAAACACAAGTGAAACCTCTTGAATAGCTTTAGTATTCTCTGACTGGTAGAAATCTTATTTATTGCATATCATCAGTGGACGGCAGGCAGAGATTTTTCTAAACTTATTATATAGTCGATTTGAAAACTCTTCCTGATCATATACAGTAGAAAAAGAACTTGGTTCTTTAGTCAGTATAAACAAACGGTGCAGTGGTTTGACACTGATGCTAATGATAGGAGTATCATGGTATTAGGGTGGAGAGAGCAGCTGAACAGATGGGGGTGCACCATACCAAAATGTTTAAATGGTACCACTTAGAGCAGAGGCAGTATATCATGGGACTTCTGGACATAGAACTAGCATGTGACACTTCCCATTTGCGCTGTCTTCGCCACAGGCAGGCTGCTTCTGCTCCAAATGTTAATGCTGTCTTTACCTCTTAAGTGAAGACCATGGCACTTGGCTGTGGAAGCACCTGTGAGGCTGGCAGCCAGAGCACAGAGCTGAGCTTGCCTGACCAATCTTAATGTGGTGCATCCCCATTTCTGAAAGGTTGCCCTCATATTTTCCCGGTTCTGGTGTTTTTGCATGCTTTCCCTTTAAAGTATTGAGGTAAATTAATTTCTGTTCCAGTTCAACACATCTGTTTGCTTGGGACTGGACATCCTGTTTTTGTGCAGAGGAAAAAATAGAGGTTCTAGGTGGGTGAAAATTTTTAGGAATATGTAGGCAGTCTGGATTTTTGCTGTGAAATCTTAGAGCTTTGTTAACTGAGTGTTCACTTAAAAATGAAGTACATACAGGTCTAAGCTATTTGACATACTTAATTTCCATCCCTTTATTTTTCCCCTATCCTATTTGCCCTGTCATTTGCTAATTGAAAGCAAGCCCCCTTTAATAGCTGGAAAACCTCTGGCAATAGCAGGAAAAAGAAAGAAAAAAAAATAGAACAAGATACAGGTGAGTTAATTTTAAAGTATTTGTTGTATAGAGATTACAGGAGAACATGCGGAGGCTTGAGTTTGATATGTATTTGATCTCCCCAAGAACAGTACAGAATATTTGATGGGTTTTTTTCAGAAGTACGTTCCGATTAGCTGTGTCTACAGTACTTTATTGAATTTTGAAACTTGTTTAGCAGATGACTGAATTTTCCTTTTTCATTATCTGCTTAATCCCTCCAGTCTTCTGTGACAGTGCAGCATTCACTTGCTGTATTGTGACAGACACTATAAAAATCCTCTTAAATGTCAGAGCTGTTGGATAAACAGATAGTGACTTGCAGATGATTACAGAAGTTTTTTGGTTTTTCGGATTTGAGGGTTCTGATGCAGTAGCATAAAGATTCACGCTCCCTTTTAGCAGCTCTTGACCACACTGATGACACATTTGTTTTCTTTGGTTAACTTCTGCGGCTAGTTCTGAAGTAGTTCAGAAATTATATAAAAATCTGCAAGTTAAAAAACCCTTGCTAAGTAAGATACATAGATTTGTAGGCTTTAGAGTTTTTTACCTTAAGAAACTGCCTAAAGAATAAGCACAGTTTTAGAATTATGTTTAGAATGGGAACTTTTGGTTTCTCTGAGCATCTTTGTCTGCAGTTATGCCAGAGGACTTTCTGGCATGTGTTATATCACAACATTTTAAGAAACTAGAACAGAGTAAGGAACTTTATGTTGTAATTTTTAGAGCAGTAAAACTAAAGATGAAGGAAATGCCGTGATTTATTCTGTTGCTTGGAGGATATGGAAGGCTTTTTAAACAATGTATGCTATTAATTTCATTTGAAAGAGTGTCATGGTTTGACCCTGGCCCAATGCCAGGCACCCACAAGAGCGGCTTGCTCACCCTCCCCTGCCACAGCTGGGCAGAGGAGGGAAAAGGGAAAAAAAATTAACAAAGGCTTCATGAGTGAGGTAAGGACCGAGAGAAACACTTCAAGGGCAAAAGAGGCAAAGTGAATTTATTATTAACAGAATCAGAGGAGGATAATGAGAAGTAAAATAAGCCCTTAGAACACCTTCCCCCCTCAGCCCCTCCCTCCCTCCCACCGAGAGCGCAGGGAGACAGGGCGTGGGGGTTTGGCCAGTCCATCACTGAGATCTCCTTCTGCTGCTCCAGGAGAGGAGTGTTCCCCTGTGAGGCCGTGGGTCCCTCCCACAGGAGACAGTTCTCCCTGAACTTTCCCGGCGTGGGTCCGCTCTCAGGAGCAGCAGCCCCACCGCCCCTGCTGCAGCGTGAGCCCCTCCCACGGGCACACAGCCCTCCCAAACTGCTGCGCCATGGGTCTCTCTTCTGCGGGGTGCAGTGCTCCAAGGACAGGCTGCTCCAGCCTGGAAGCAGGGCCCTCTCTCCACCGGAGATCAGTGGATCACAGCCTCCTCCAGGCATCCACCCACTCCAGCATGGGCACCTCCCCCACAGGCTGTGGGTGGATCTCTGCAGTCCCCATGGACCCATGGGCTGCAGGGGGACAACCTGCTTCACCATGGTCTGCACCACAGCCTGCAGAGGAATCTCGGCTCCAGTGCCTGGAGCACCTCCTCCCCCTCCTTCTGCACTGACCTGGGTGTCACCATGTTGTTGTCCCTCACATGTTCTCACCTCCTTCTCTTCTCTGACTAGAATCCAAAATCTTGTGACTTTGTTTTGATTTTCTTCTTAAATATGTCACCACAGAGGCATTACCAACCTCTCTCATTGGCCAGCAGCATGTCTGTCTTTAGAACCATCAGCCACTGGCTCTGCCAAACATGGTGGGAAGCTTCCTGCAGCTTCCTCACAGGAGCCATTTTTGTGGCGCCCCTGCTACCTAAAACCAGGCTGTGCCAAACCAATACACAGAGGGAGGTGTATGTGTATACAAAGCATATGTGTGGTCTAAAACTTGAACATCATTTAACATATTTTGCTGCAGCAACAAGAACTTAAAAAATTTGCACTAGGTCTAGCACAGAGAATAATAAGTTAACCTTTTTTGCCTTTTATTAAGTACTGTGAAGTAAATGTTAATTGCAGTAACATGCTTTTTTTCCACAGAGTGAGTTTACCAATATAGACCAGCATATTGTTAGTTGTCTTAAGGAAAATGTCAGTTATATCAATTTGCATTTCTTTTCAAAGAGATGTCTCATTGCTGCTATTTAAAAGTAAGAAGAACTGAATTGCAGCCAAATTACTGTGGCCAAATACACTGATTTATTTTTATAGAGTAGGACCTTCATAAGTTCCAGACTAAATGTCATACTTAGATAAGTAACATCCTTATAAGAATTCACCTGTGTTTCCCAGTGGCAGTATTTTTAAAATTTTTAAAATCATGAGTCTGCCTGTGAGTAGGCTTTCTTTTATTGATGGTCAGTCCCCTAGGTAGTGCTCTGTAAAGAGCACACCTCAAAATGTTTTTGTCTTCTTGAAGAAGCAGTTTGTTCCGGTTTGGCCAAATTTAGAAATATATCCTCTGAGAGAAGGCACAACCACCCCTCCCCCACCAGATTCGGGAAAAAATAAATTTTCCTCGAAGGAAAGTGAAGGAGATAAAACTATTTATTTACCAAACACACGGGAAAAGGAAAATAATGCTAAATAATAAAATCTTTCGCTGTGGAGGAAAAACCTGGGAAAGTGTTCGAGTCCTCCCTTTGGTCTCCTCGGAGCTGGGACTTGGCCCAGGGCCAGGCCCTCTGTGCCTGGTGGAAAGTCCTCCTGATGCGTTCTGAGGTTGAAAGCAGTCCAGTAGAAAAGGGAGAAAATCCAGAATTCCAGGGAAGGAAAAACAAAGCCCAACTCTCAGTCTCTCTCTGGAGAACAAGAAACTGAAACAACTGGCCAAAAGCTGACTGGAAAGCAGCAAGCCGGGTGCTTCCTCGCTTCCCTGCCCCAGCTGGGGAAAAAAACCTGCTGTCTCTGTGTGACCTTGAACAAGCTGCAAACTGCTTTGAAAAAGTTTTGCTCAGTTTTTTCCTTCCCCCTCTCAGGCTCAGTTTAGAGGCATAGAAAGACACAAAAATTAATTTCTGGGCATAGGCAGTGATACCGGATACACATCATAAGGTCACCCCAAGACACAGTTAGATAAACTTCCATGACTCCTTGTTTGTCTGTTTTAAATGCCTCCACAAGCACTGACGTAGGGCTTGTCTCTCTCCCCTCTTGCTGGAGGGACCATGGTAATACTGGCCAAAAAAATCAGCCTCTGATTCAGTGTTTTCTGATGCCAAATTTGCTTTGCTAAATTAGTATCCTATTTATTGTATTGGAATTGGTAACGTTGACTGTGTTCATTTAGAACTGGAGAAGTTTCTGTCTGTTTGTCCTAAGGGGTGAATCTGACTTCTACACTAATGACCTTTTTGTATGTTTATTAAATATTGTCCATAATGTTTGCTTAATTCATTCAAGCACATATTTCTTCTACAGCTCCATTGAAGTAAAAAATTCAGTGCACCCTCGGCAGAAAGGTTATTTGCGGTGTCACAGAAATCAATGTGAGATGCCTATTAGGGGATTAATTTTTTGTTTATACTTGAGGTTTTCTTCGTTGCTGTGTTAGTTTTTGTTTCTAATGAGCATGTAGAAATGTGTGCAATGGGAAAACAAGAATGCCAGATCTCCTTTGGATATATATGTGCACTTTAAATGCATCATTAGAAGAACATGCATGGAAGTCTTTGAAGTGTTATCATCTGGGATATATAATCTTCTGCATGTTAGTATCTAGCGGCCTGGCAAGTAATGTGGTTGTCTTGGAAACAGGCTTTATTTTCCTTTTGTGAATATCTAGATGTGAAATCATCATCTTCCTTGAAAATCTAGAAGTAATACTTCTTAAAGAAATAACTGCAGATTTAAGATGCCTATCCTCTATTTAAAGAATTGATGCAGGAGTCTGTAAGTGATGTTTGCATTGTGAACTTTAATTATAGTTGTGTGCTTATGTTGCTAAAACAGTCTTTAGGTAAAATTTTTAGGTAAAATGCCTGTACTTAGTGTTGATATTTGTCTGGGAATTATCTGCAGTGAAACACTTGGCCAAGATTTCCTAGCTTAATGTTTAAATAGAAATATTACAGTGTAACTGATGCGTTAGAAGTGAAATTCCTAAAAACAAACTGATACTATGGTTTCCAGTCTTTTCCCTTGCCTTGTTTGAAATTAACAGCATGTGATAAATACTTGGATGTTCTGTGAGATTATAGCATAATATTTGCCAGACGAAACATCAGCTGTAGACAAAAGTGCAGAGAAAAGCTTTTTTGTTAGCCAAAGAGCTGCCATGCACAACATAAAATGCCAAAGTAAAATAGAAACTGAGTCAAGAAATAACCATCTTTCAAATTGCTGGGGTTTTATTAGGATTTGTATGAAAATATGAAATAATGTTCTTGAAATTTAATTTTCCTGGTCTGTAGATTATTTGTCCATTCACAGCAGTCTGATAGTTTGGTACTAGCAACAGTGTAATTTCCTAATTTTTACAGATGAAGGTCCAGACTGAATAATTTTCCATGTTTTGTTCTTAAATTGTTACGTTTAGTAAGTTTTTTAGTGGAGTTTTTAATATAGTTCTCTTTCAAATATTTTTGTCTCCATTACCAATTTAAAAGGCTTTCAAATACTGATATGTACTTCAGAGGAGAATATTTTTTAAAGTCTCTCATAAAAGAACTGGTTTTTTCAGTGGAACTCACACTTTGAATGATACAACCTGTCCAAGGATAGAGAATCATGGAAAGATCTTGTTTAGCCATTGGAACCCAATTGTGTGACCATTTCTTTCATTCTACCTCCCATCTCTTCCTCCTGCTTCATTTCTTGTGCTGCACCCACATTTCAGATTGATCTCTCTTTCCAGAACTTAATTGGCCATTTTATTTTTGCTTAAATGTTCAAGTATGTTCCAGGTTTTTTTAACTTCTGTATTCCCTAGAATAAGACCAAGCTTTCTATATAAGGCCTGAGATGAAGCTTATTGCCTAAGTGGAGAGAATCTTAAAGACTATGGTTGTTACCAGATGATGCGAAAAGCTTTTGGTGACCTGTATATTGGCCCCAATGTACAGTAGGGGTGTAAGTATTCTGCACCCAGAAAGAAATAAATAATCACAGCTTGTTTTTCCACAAATGACAGTAGTCACTCTGATGTATTCTAATAGTGTTGTGTTCCATTTTGGATGTAATAGCATTTATATATGTTTACCTTGATGGCCAGGCCATAAACTTCCCACTTTCACCTCAAATTATGATCTCATAAATCTTAAAGGACATTGAAATAACATGTTATTTAAGCTACAAAAAAAAGCTGAGTTAGTCCTTGAGCTTTTTTCACATTCTTCTAAATAAATGTCATTTCTTCCAGTTTAACAATATTAGTTAACTGTATTCAGAAAAAGCAGTCCATTTTATACCTTCCTGATCAAATAATAATTCTCCATGCTGATTACTAAATATTACATAATTATATTCCCTGACTCCATTTTAGTGGAACAATTTTTCATTCTTTGCTCCCAACCTGCAAACAAGCCAGCAACTGAAAAAAAAAAAAACCAAACCCCTTTTGGTAACAATTCTATGTAGTTACAGTATGTGCATCATTGTGTTACTGTGATCAGTTCCCTGAAACTGGTTGATAGTCAGAGACTCTAACATCCTTCTTGAATATCCTAGGAAAACCTAATATTGTTGAAGTTCTCATGGCTTTTCCTTTCAGATTAACAGTAAACTTCAATGTTTTCTTGTTCCTATTCTTTATGATACAGAGATGTAGTCCTGGAGAAATCTGTTTTACCTCTGTGCATTGTAATTAGAAATGGTGACATGGTCTTTCATCCCCAGAAATGAAATTATGCATAATTCAAAGTTAGTTATAAGGATAAAGAGGAAGTGCAGTTTTCTTCTCTCATGTGTTTCACTTCAGGATGTTGCCAAGTCTGGTATCAGCAGCATTAGAAAAAGATAAAACAAATTCCAGGGGAAAGACTGTAGAATCAATCAAGGAGAAATGGTATTTTTGTTGCCTTTTGTAATTAAAAAGCACAAAACAAAATAACTAATGAACATTTCCTTTTACCATAAGCAAGGAAGTTGGTTAAATACAGTCATTTACAGCCAGAGATGCAGAGACATGTAGTAGCTTTCTCAGTAATGAGACCCGCATCTCTGGAGAACAGTGTATCCAGTCATCACATCATGTTTAAGACAGAAGTTTCTCTCTCCAATGCCCAGCAGAGAGACAAGCTACATCTCTAGCTTCACTTAGGCACGTGATATTTAGGTGTAGGCAGTCCCATTGCAAGTGCATGACTTGGCTTGAAATGACCTGTGCAAATCTTTCCATCTAATAATGGACTGAAATACAAAATAGCTTATCCAAGCTGCTCTTCACACAACTTGTTTTAGAGCTTCTCATAAATTACAATTGGGTGTGTTTGTTAGAAAAGGGAGGATTTTGTTTCATCTGTATAATTTTTTGGGGAGTTGGAGATGTATCTGGTAGTGAGATGGATTCTCCATACTCATCATCTCAAAGGCTACTCAAGAAACCAGTTTGCCATCTGGCAAACCGTGTCAATTTTGTACCTTTTGTGTCTTGCATTTGCTTAATAAAACCTGTGTGCTGCTCTGCTGTTCCTGTGTTTCCTTCATTTTCTGGAGTGTGACTGTAGTGGCTGCTTCAGCAGAGGGGCAGGGACAGTGACTGTGAGTTACCAACTCTGATGTAGCCCCATTTTTGGAAGTTTTTCTCTTTGGGGATTCTTCAACTGCCCTGCTCAAAAGGCAGTGGTGCACAGGGGAGGAACAGGGAACTCCTCCTGGGGGGAACACATTTTTCACTTGCTGGATTTGAAAAAAATGCTTTAAATTTTTTTTATTTTGTTCTTACATGTAATCTGAAGTTCTCAAAATTTTATATGAAAATGTGCTTTCCTTTAATTTCTGAAAAGAGTGCTTTTTTTTTTTTAAATAAGAATGAGTAATGTTTCAGCATTAATAAAAATAAAGTACTCTATTTGATACCTTTTTTGATTCTTGTTTATAGGCATTTTAAGTTTCTTCGTAGTGTTCTTAGGACTTAAGCTACTCAGTCTAGTTTTTAAGTGTTTGTGAGTAAAATGTATATGAATAAAACATACTTACTTAATATGTTGTATCCTAACTTCTGCTTAATTGAAACTTTTATTATAAATGGACAGTATCAAGGGTGGCTGAAATTTGAAATGTGACAGATTCTGTAACTTGTTTAAGGCATCTTATTCTTTACATCTAAGAGCTGTCAGAAGGTGGTAAACAGGTCTGTGAACAGCAGCATTTATAACCAAATTGCTTTCATGAGATACAGATGAATCATTCAGCAGGAGAGCTAATTATGTCTGTAGCCTGAAGCATAGCCACAGGTATCCTGGCCGTTAGCTACCTTGGTGCTTCACTCAAGCCAAAGAGCTTGTGTTTGCAGTGTGTTCAGTTTGAACGACAAAGGTTTGTGTGTGAATCCAAGGAGGACTGGAATATTATTTAAGCAATACCTCAGGATAAGCAGTGGTAAGCAGAGGACATGGACATCATTTTGTCACTTACCTCTGTTGTTAGAGCCTTTGTGGGCTGCAGCACCATCCCAGGTTTCTGACTTAGCAGCACTGGCCACCTTAGCCCAAACTGCTCTCTGAAGGCTCCTGTATGGCTTTCTTCAACATGTTAGTGCTGGGTTTTGAAGCCAGAAAACTTTGTGTTACTTTGCACAACTCTGCCTCCCTTAGTAGATATTAAAGATGATGCTGAAAGACTGTGTGCTCTGATGCTGTTAATGAAGGAGAAGCTAGAACGAGAAAACATGAAGAAAAACACTGGTTTCTGTCATAAATAAGCTTGTCTCTGTTTCTTTCTTGTATATGCTTGGTGTGTTGTTATGCATTTGATGGATGCTGAGGTGATTCAAATGCCTCAGGAGAAAGTTGTTTTTTCACTTTCTATCAAGACTTGCAGTAGGAGCTGGACATCGTTATTCCTTGGAGGTGCTCTGCTGTGCTGGCTACCTCAGTGAAAGTCTTGATTCTTCATTATGTTGCCTTTTCCTCAGCAATTACTATTTTAATTATTCACATAAGAAACTCTTCTAATGCTCTCATATGTCATTACCTGGTATCATTCAAATACCATTGGATGGGTATTTTCAAAAGCAGGGGGAAGGCTTACTCAGAACCCTTTGTAGTATATTGATTTTTCTTTTTTTAGGTGTTAATGGTGTGACCTTTACAAAACTAAAGGTAATTTGAAATTTAAATTTTGAAATCCATAATACATTGCTCAGGATGTGTGACTTTACATAGCTGTTTATTCACATAGGTTAATTAATTTGGCAGTAATTGTATTTTATGCAATTTTTAAAATGTTTAGGGCTATTTTAAGTGGTCTTATCTGGTGAAATATAGATTGTTATGGGTTAATGTGTACGTGAGTGCATGAAAATATTTGCTGTAGTGGTGTATTAAGCTGAGCTTAAATGTGGTATAATTTTCCTGGGTTTATTACTGCATTTCTAACTATACTTGCAGCTTCAGGTAAAATGTATGGAGATACTCTGAAATTTCATGGGGTGTAGCGCCCATTTAAAAATCACTCCTGTAATAACGTATCTTTTTCTGATTATCGGTCTAACATCAAAACAGTTTTGCAGTAAAAAATATAGTAAATAATTTGCAGAATTCTGTCTGAATGAGTATGAAATAATCAATTCAACATATCTCTGCACAGCAATAAGAACAGGTTGCTCATTGCTGTGCTGTTCATTCACAGCTGTTCCTTCATGCTGCCACCCTTAGCAGCATGTGTTTGATTTTGCTCTGAGTAGCAGCACAAACTCTTAAAATGCTGCAATTTGAAATTAACTTCCAGGGAGCAATGAGGGTGGCCTGTCAGGCCATGCTAATTTTTTTTTTTATGTCACCCTGAGAAAAATAAATTTAAAGTAATCTGATAGCATTTTTCTAGTGCCTGACTGTGCCCTGTTTGTTTAATACATCTCAAGAGTAGCATTTTCTGATCTTGCCACAGTAATGTTTTTTATCAGTGCTGTCATTAGTTTGGCTGCAAGTGGAGATAGTCTTTTTGGAATGGATCAATACTTCAGCTTTATACTTCAACTGCATAAAGGAGATAAAAATTTTAGACCTTTTTAGAGAGAAAATCTGACTAGAAAGTGAATTGTGCAGGTAGTACTGTGAACAGACATATCTTTCTGAGATTTTTGGAGCAATTTTCTAAAATGTAGCATTGTACATGTTTAGGAGGATGCCAGAGAAAATAAAAATTATGATTGCTGTTCTTTCCAGTGAAAATGAGAAAATGGGCTCTTAACCCATTTAATTTTATGGTTAAATCATAAATGTCTATCAGCACTTTGTGTTAGCATATAATGTGTGTCAGTGTGGACTAGACCTGGTAGGAGTCTATATATCTGGCAGTCAGGGAGTGGGGCTTTTGGTTGTGTGATTTTTGCTTTTATTTTTCTATTTAATCCTTTCTCAACTTGGAAAACAAGAAGGCTGATGCTCTTTCTGTAATGTGTGTAGAGAAATGGCTGAGTGAACAGGCATGTATATGTGCACAATCCAAGCTATATTAGTGAACTGTCCTTGACTAGGGAAGACAGAGAGGAGCAATGCTGATGTGGCAAGCAACAGGATGTTGGGGAGGGGGATGCTGACCATAGAAAGAGAAAGACTTATGTTAGTTAGTCGCGTGCATATTCATTTGTAACCAATCGCTTGCTGTTAAAGGCTGCGTGAACAGTAGCTGTAACCCAATAGTATGGAGCTTGCTTATGTGTGCTAGGGGAATTAGGGTATAACTATGGGACTGACAATAGAATAAAGGGAGTTCCATCATATCTCTATGAGAAGCGTGGTTCATTCCGGCAGATCTCTGGCAATTATGTGTGATATTTTAAACCTCAAATGTTACCCATCCCCTTGCCCTTTTAATGAATTTTTGCATTCTGTGAGAGCAGAGGAGAACTTTGTATTTGCTTCACTTAGTGAATTTAAACAAAAAACCCTAAGGTTATTGATTATAGCAAACACTCACCTATTTTTTGTATAAATCATTTAAAGGTTCAAGCATTTAATCATACTGTAGGATTTTAAAAGAGCCTGATGCTTGGGTTCAGCATGCATGCTGTAGATGGCAGTGATCTGAGGCAGAACCATCACCTGTGAGGAGTACATCAAACCTTTTAGGTGAGGGATCTGTCTCTGCACTGTGATACGGAGAGTTTGGGGTGTCTCTGCGGTTGCACACACTGATGGCAGTGCAGTGACGTGACCAGTCTGCGCCTTGGGACTGTTACCTTGGGCCTCCTTTAAGATGAGGAGGGCGTCTGTGATACGGATGGACAGCAGGCTGGCATTTAATACAGAATAAAGCAGCCATCTTTTGATGGTAAATGGTCAGGAGAGGTTGTTGAGGCTCAAACTTGATTATGATCCTCTGTTTCTGATGGCAGTCACATACAAGGGGGAAAAACTTTTACCACTCAGCTGGTGGTTTGGGTTTTGCTTGCTTTTTTCATGTAAAAGCTCAGGAAGTGTACAGCTGGTGCAGGCAGAAGATCATTGCAGTTAAGAGCTACTTCCAAAGAAGCAACCAACCAACCTAAAAAACTGCCAGAGAGGAGAGCTCCTGTGTCCCTCTGCCATCCTTGTGTATGTTGAGCCTGGCTCTGTGAGGGTGCAGGAGTACTTGGTACCAGAGCTCATGCCTGCAGCAATAGCTGCAGGCTGCTCCCAGGTGGTTGTTATTAGCAGTGGGGAGGACTTTTCTCCTGCTGTGGAACCTACACTGTTAGGACATTGCATGGAGGGGTTTTTGGGGTTTGTATGTTCAGTCAGATCTCTTGGTAAGATGTGAAGAGTTTTGCATTGCTTGCTTTCAGTGTTGTTTCTGAATTACATGCTGTGAATGTTGTTGTTTGGTATAATGAGAGTGGTCTGGGGTTTGTTGGTTTGGTTTTGGGGTTTTTTTTTTATGTGGGTTTGTTAGGTGTTTGGGTTTTTTTTGTTTGTTTGTTTGTTTGCTGGTGTTTTGGTTTGGTTTGGTTTTTTTTTTGTTTTGTTTTTTGTTCCCTGGTCCAGAGCCAGTGCTGACTGGATTGTTCTGTGCAGAAGTGTGAAGATAGAATAAAATAGAATTAGGTGGAATAATTGATGTGTCACTGTCAGTGTGTTACTGGTTTGCTAATAGCTTCAGAGATCACATTTGTCCATCTGCCTTGGTAAGAAATTCTGTAAATGGCAAAGCTGAAGAATTAACCCATTATAATTTTTTATCGTCATTACCATTTGATTGTTCAATCATTGGGAAAAAAACTATTTAGTTCTTTTTAAACCCTACGCCAACTCTACCATGAGGTAATACCACTGAGGTATAGGTTTACCACGGGAATTAACTGTGGTGTCACTCTTCCTGAATGCCTATTTAATGTAAAAGCAGGAGAGGTGATGTTGGGAAGAACCTTGAGGAATCAGTTTGGTTCAGAGTCTGGTTTGTTTGCCCCAGTTTGTTTTAGCTATCTGTTTTCTTTAAATAGCCATGAATTAAGGCAACAGGGCTGGAAAGATCCTGCTGACTTCAGTGAGGCTTCACATGGTCCATTAACAATGTAATGTATTTATGTTAGCAAATGGTGTCATTTTGAAATTTTATCACGGGCTCATCTTTCTTTCTTCTAGCCCACTTCTCTGGAATTATTAGACATACAGCTGAAGTAGTGGCTTTAGTTACTCTGCTGGTAATCAGATTAAGAGTTCACTATGCAACTAAAAAAAGGGGTTTTTTAGCTGAAAATTGGGAATTAATGCTTATATCTCATTGCTGTAATGCTGTGCTTTTGAATACCCCTGATATTTAATCCTTTCTTAAAAAAAGGTTACCAGAGAACAGTCATCATTTTTAATATTCAGAAAATAGGTTTTTTAAGTTCAGTTTCTTACGTTGTATTCAGAGTTGTGCTTCAAACTTAAAGGTACTTTAAAGGATACCATATTGAAGAGAAGCCTGTATTTTTTCCAATTAAAAATTAGCTTTTGAAATTAATTTCTTAATTGTGGAGTTTGTTTTTAAGTACCTCTTAAGAAAAATATAAGTTTAGGCTCCCTTCCAACCTGGTGTTTAAACATGTACTTAACTTTTAAACATCTGAGTAGGTTGACTGACTTCGCTAAGTACACAGACCACGAGGCTTTTGAATTCACTCATTACAGCTTTTTGAGAGCTGCTGCAGTGGGGCTGGTGCTGGGCAAAGGGAGCTGGGGAGTGTGCGGGGACCTTGGGCACAGCAGTGTCAAGGGTAGCACTGCCAGCAGAATTAATTTTGCAGAGCTGCCCTCCTTGCAGAACCTTGAGTGTTGTAATTTAGAGAAGTCATAATGGTCAAAGATTGCTCCAAAGTGGTGAGAAAGCAATTTTCCATCTGTGCCCTCATTACCAGTGTGACCCATTGGCCACTTGCATTTCTGCCCTTGAGAAAGTTTTGCTTTTCTTGTGGTGCTCAGCCTGGTATTGCTGTAATACACGCTGACTGTGTCCCGTGTCCACCGACATAAATGCTGTTATCTAAGTAAATGTGGGCCAAATGATTTCTGTTATAACAGGATTGTAAGTAAGTCTGAACAGACTTAAATGTGTTCAAAACAGTGTGGGAAGGGGGTTATCCTTTTCTTCTTTTCCTTTGGGAATGAGTATATGAAGTAGGTATATGTCCTTTAAGCCCCTTCTTACTCTCCTCTAATTTTTAGTTTTGTTAACTAATTTCTTCCAAAAAATTGGAAGAATGACAGAAGTCTCACAGTTACTGAATTTCTACTGCCCTTGGAACAGTCCAGGATGGATGCAAATGACCTTACCAGTTCTGAGAAAAGCAGAGAGTGGTTAGGCAGAAAGGCTTCAGGGCATGTGTCTGTAGCGGGTTGGGTTTCTAACTGGGCAGAAACACTAATTTAGTGTAGTGGTTTGGTCTAAGATACTCATTACTGTTTATCTTCTGTGAGATAAGAATTAGGAGAAACGCAAAGCAGGCACCAAACTTGAAAGAATATAAAGAAGTTTATTAACAGACCTAAAAGAAGAAAAAAAAATCATACCACACCTTCAGAACTTTCCTCCTCCCCCCACCTTCCTCCTTTCTCCTACTGACAATGTAAAAAGACAACCCTTAAGATGTTCAGTCTGTTTACCACTTCCATAATAACCTTGTTCAGTCCATTTAGGAAGAGGAGTCTCTCTTGCTCATGCTATGAACACATTATCACAACGAGACAGCCGCCCACTTTCAAATAACTTTGTTCAGTCCATTTAGGAAGAGGAGTCTCTCTGCTCGCATGTGAGTCCCTTCCCCCAACTTGCAGCTTTTCCCACAAGGTTTTTGGGGTACAATTTTAAGGTTGAGCCGTTCAGAAACAAAAGTTCTTTTCACCCATCTCTGGGAGCACTTCATCTCTAAGAACAGAGGCCCTTCTCCTTCCCTGGGAGCAAAGGGTCTTCTTCATCTTCATCTTTAGGACTATCTCTGGGAGCATCTCTAGGAACTGAGGTTTTCTCCTTTCCCGTTTGGAGCAAAAGTCCTCATCTGGTCCATCTCTCCCTGTCCAAACTTCTCATGAAATTACAGCTGCGTCAGCATCTGCCAATCTCAGCGCAGGTGCTTTTGCTAACAGGCATGAATTGAATACTCCACCCCCCATATCTTCATGAAATTACAACGGGTACTCTGACATATCATAGCTTCACAACAGAATTTCAGCTTTAAGCATCTCCTCTTTCTCTTCTTTCAGGTTTTCAGCTCTTCACAGCACTAAAAGGGTTAATCTCACCTAGGCCTTGCAGCTGGAATTTTGCTTATTGCAGTGGAGAGGGGGGGAGCCAAGCCGCTCCGGCTGCCCATAGCAGGGCTGTGAGGGGGTTCCGCAGGTGGAACAGGGCCCATTGGCTCCAGGATGGCCGTGGCCCGGCCCGGCCTGGCCCAAGCAGGGCCTGGCCGGGCCCACTGGCCCCCACACGGGGCCCGCAGCCACCTGTCCCAGCACCAGAAACGAGAGAGAGAGTCTGCCTTGGGGTTTACTGTTCTTAAGTGTGGATCACAGAGGGGTCACAACTTAAGTGGCTTAAAGAATTGTCCATATTCAAACTGGCCAGCTGATAGGTTCTATCAGGTCCCAGAGGAAACTGTAAGCACCCCTTAGCAAGGACATCCCTTCCAGGACTATGCTTGCTAACCTATGACAGTGTCTAATTGTAGAATGCTTTTTCTAATACATTTGTTCAAGAATAATACTTTTTTGGATGTATCAGTTTACAAAGTGTATCCTATTGATATCCTGATAGATAGGAGAGATTATTTTAATAAATATATTAGATCTATAATTAAATTTTGTTTTGTTTTCAATAGTAGTATAGGATAGGACATTAATCCGTACATATATGCATTTTAAACTAGCTACATAAAATTGACTGTAGAATTGCTTTAATAACGTTTCTTTCTTATAAAAACTGTAATTTGTTTTAGTCATTTGTTAATGATTAATAGACTGTTGTGGGAGATTGTGTAGGAGTATGTTATTACAGTAAAATGCTATTAAAAAAAGTTGACCTGAATCTTGCATTTGTCAGTTTTGTGACCTTTATATTTCTTTCTCAATAGAACTATGCAGCACTGATCCAGCAACAAATTAATGAGGACAAACAAAATGTGAGAGAAAAGGCTGTATATGGAATTCAGCTCACAGAAGAAAAACTTAATGACTTCCGTGATGAACAGATTGGGCAGCTGAAGGAACTGATGGACGAGGCTACCAAACCTAATAAAAAAATCACCATTTCTAAAGACTCGGAATACAAAACCTAAAGGATTAAAAAAATTATTTTAATGCATATAGAAGCATTCTGAAACTGCTTTTTCCAGTTGTACTTGAATGTGGTTTCTCTGAGATAATGGATGCAGCTATGCTATAACTTGTCTGAAATGGATGTGTTTGGCTTTCTGTGCAAGAATAAATGAAAAAATGGAATAATCACAACACTTTTATGTTAATTGCATTATTTTTGTTTTCTCTTCTTTTTTTTTCCTCCTAATGGGTGCTGAAGGCTGAAAGAATTTGGGAGAAGTAAATTGACATTTTTAAAATAGAAAGTTGTTAGTTTTGGGGTTTCTTGTTTTGTAATCTTGGCACCTAAAGAGCAAAACATCTTTCTATTTGTTTGTCATCATCTTCCTTAATGGAAAAGATGCAATTAGCATTTATTTTCTGGGCTGAGGATTCAGTAGACAAAGGAATGGTACTAGAGTGGGTTTGTTTTCATGGAAAGAAATGAGCAGTATTAGAAAAATATACTGTTGGTGAAATTGGAAGTTGGTTTTCTTCTTGAGCTTTATTGTGAAATTGACTTTAAAATAAAAGATGTAGCTCATTATTAAATGAACCTTGAATCACTATCTTATGCAGAAAATTCTGCTTTTTTTTTCCAAGCTAGATTCAGATTATTGTTAGTATCTAAAATTTTTAAAAACCTTTCACAAATGGGTTGTGCTGTAGTTTGAATTCAAAGGTTCTTAAAAAACTTGGTATCCCATATTATCCAATATTTTATATAGACCAGAATTTTTAAATGACTCAATCACAGAAATTATCCTGTTCATAATACTGTATGACAAACATTCGTAATTTATTTCTAATAGGCTAAGTCTGCAGTAAGACAATGTGTGCCTATTGTAACATACACTGTTGGGACTAAAAAAAAGGGGGTTTACCTTTCTGTGCAAAAGACAGCTTTCATTTCATCTTCCAAACCTAGTTTTATATTATTAGTTTTGTTCTATTTCTGGACCTTTCCCTGTCTGTTTCCCACAGCATGTTCAAGACGACAAAATTTCTTTGCTCTTGGGGAATAACAGCTTTAACAAGGAAGCACATTTCCATCTGTCTCAATTTGTAACAACATGCTGTTTGCCAAAGCTGCGCTCCTGGATCTAAAAGAGTGGGGAGCAATTTGGGGAGCAGCCTCTTTCTTTCTCCTTTACCTCTCTTCCCAATTCTTCGAAGGGCTTGTAGACTGCAGGTTGCGCATTTCTATTAAAAGTTCACTTGCAGGATTACTGTGTGAGGAACATGAGGTTGCTTTGCTGTGTTTTCCTCTGGCACCCACAGGCTTTGTTGTGTGTGCAGTAGGAACATCCTGTAGCTTCAAGCACGCAATGCAAACAGGATCGAAGGGCAGAGATGACATCCAGACTGCCGAGCTGTTCACAGGTCCTGATTCTTGGTGCTTCAGGGGCATGGTTGGAGAGAACGGCAGTTCCCTCCTGGCCTGCTCCGTACCGAGGATGCCCCAGCATCAGAGTGGGAAGCAAATGTCACGTGCATTGTGTTGATTTGACACGGGCTGGTTTTTGGTAGTGGGAGAGGGCCACAGAGGTGGCTTCTGTGAGAAGCTGCTAGAAGCTTCCACCGTGTCCAGCAGAGCCAATCTCTGATGGCTCTGAAGGTGGACGTGCTGCTGGCCCAGTGAGAGAGGTTGGTGATGCCTCTGTGATGACATATTTAAGAAGAAAATGAAAACAGCATGCGCGCAGTTTTTTCCAGGGGTGGTGAGACGCGGCTGCTGGGGCATCCCAGCCATGGCCTGTGATGAGCCTTGCCTGCCTGGCCATCCCTCGCCAGCTGTGCCGCAGCAGAAGGGCAGGGGCGGCAGCGGCGGCTTCTCCCTCCCGGTTCCCCGCGTGAAGAGAGGCATTGAATAGTTCCAGCGCCGCGGCGGCCCCCAGTGCCCACGCGGTGGTGGCGGGGGCCGTGTGGCTGACAGCGGAAACATGGCAAGCCATTCCCTGACACGGAACCTAGACGAGATCAACCTCTCTGCCCTGCGAGATGCTGCAAAAATCTTTGAATTAGTGGAATTGTTGGCAGTAGTGTACCTATGGGCAGCAGCTTTTTTCTAGATAGAGAAGAGGAGGAAGTGAGGACGTATAAGAGAGAGCAACATGGCAGCACCAAGGTCAGTGGAGAAGGAAGGGGAGGAGGTGCTCTAAGCATCGGAGCCGAGATTCCTCTGCAAGCTGTGGTGAAAAAAACTGTCCCCCTGTTATCTGTGGAGTCCATGGGGGATGCAGAGATCCACTCTCAGCCCGTGAGAAAAGTGCTCATGCCGGAGAGAGTGGATGCCACAGAAAGCTATAATCCAGTGGGAGACCCAAAGAGACAGAGGGCCCCTGCTTCCAAACTAGAGCAGCCTATCTGTAAAAGACTGCACCCCATGGACAATTGACCCATGCCACAACAGTTCTGGGAAGACTCTTTGCCTGTGGGAGGGACCCCACAGCATAGCAGAAGAAAAACTCCTCTCCTTGAGCGAACTGAAAAAGATCTCAGATGACGAACTGACCAAACCCCCACGCCCTGTCTACCTGCGTTGTCAGTGGGAAGGAGGGAGGGGCTGGGGGGAAAAAAGGTGTTTTAAAGGCTTACTTTACTTCTCATTATCCTCCACTGACTCTGTTAATAATAAATTTATTTTATACCTTTAAATTTAAACCTGTTTTGCCCTTAGAGTGTTTCTCCCAATCCTCATCTCAGCTCGTGAGCCCTTTGTTAATTTTTTCCCCACTCCTCTGCTGAAAGCGAGAGAGGGTGAGCAAACGGCTCTCATGGGTGCCTGGAGTTTGGCCAGTATTAAACCAAGACAGCATACAGGAAGCTTGAAAATTGTCTCTGATAGTGCCATTCACACATTCCCATTTTTCTTTTTAGTTTTACAGTCTGTAAAAATGTAATCCAACTCTGGAGTTTAGGGCATGAGGATTTATTCCGTTGCACTTCCATCAGATGTAATCAGTAATTCCATCACTAAATATATTTGGCTTTTATACCAAAAGTAATTTTGGGGTTTTGACAACAGAGTTTGTTTCCAGTCCTTGATTGGTAGTAGACCTGTGGCTGCTTTCCAGTCAATATCCAAGTTGCTTCAAATTTATTTCAAGTACTGCAATTTAAAGCATTGTTACTGTTATCAACACCTTTAGTGAAAGTTGGTAGTTCAGTGAAACTAGTTAAAATACTTGTTTTGCGTCTGTCTACTCATGGGTGCACCTAGGTTTTTAGAGGCTAAATTAATTAATAATGAAAAATTGCTTTTTGGTATGAAAAACTTAAGCTTATAATGAGACCTAAAGGGAGTTGGAGGTGAGGGTAATCATCTTTACATCCACAGCCCCTTTTCTAGTAAATCAAACAATTTTTTTCTTTCATTCCCAACAGTAGTTTGTATTTTGTATAATATTTGTGTTCTTGTTTGAAACAATTCTCACAAAAGCCAAAATTCCATTGCAGGAATGAAGCATCTTTCAAGAGTGCTGGCTTTAAGACAGCCAGTGCTGATAGTGCTGTGGTCTGAGCAGGGCTTATGCCAGTGTTGGGCCCCACAGAAGCTTCATGTTGCCAGCAATGCATTAATAAAATTCTTTGATTTACAAATGTAGTTAATGACAGTTAAGTTGAGGAAAACAATGGGCTTCTCATCTTGGCCACAGAAAGACAGACTGACACAGATACTGTTTCTTTAATGTTTGGGGTTTTTTAAGGTACAGGATACTTCTGTGGGTAACTTTACACTTGGTTTGAAGGACAATGAACAGAGGAAAGCATCTGTCAAAAATACTTCGAAACTTCAAGCAGTGTGCCATTTCAAATGGCAAGAGTTGCCTAGAAAAGAAAGATGCTACTCGCCTTATAATGAAAAATAGCTCTGATCCCTTGAGAAAAGAGTACCAAGTTTTGACTTGTGTTCTCTGTGTTGGATGGATTGCTATTATACAACTCGCCACTGAAAAGCTTTTACCACCTTTAAAAGACTTCTCTCCATCCAGCTTATCCATTAAGAAAGATCCATTTTATTTTGTTGATCTCTTCTAGAGCTAGAAAAGAGTGATAAACAATTCATTGGTTGGCTTGGCTGAGCCTTACCTGTGGTAACACTTCATGTGATTGCCTGGCAGCTGGTAGGAGTTGGGAGGGAGCTGAAGTTTTAAGTGGCTGGAAAAGCTGCAAGCTGAAGTCTTATCAACAAGTAAAGAATTTTCAGAAATCTCTTTCATTAAAAACTACCGGTTTTGATAAGCAAAGTTATACATCTTTAAAAGAACAAATAAAATGTCATTCTTTCAGTGTTTTATTATGCCTATGATGTGGATTTACGTTTTTTTTAACTGACTGCCTGGCAAGATCTGTTAGGGCATATTTCTTCCTTAAAAATAAATTAATAATGTAATGTATTGAAGGTAGGATTTATAAAGTTTTATTCTTTAGCTATTTGGACTTTATTATTTTTGAGTTATTAGTGGACATTCTATTTCTTCCTCTTGGATATGTATTTGTGGGATGCTGACTATTCACTGATGAGTCAGTGGCCAGATTTTCATTGGCTTCTAGGTAAAAACATCGGACAATTGGTGAAGGAAACATGCTTTTCCCTGCGTGTTATAAACTATTTTAATTTCTACTTTCTATAGCTAAACTAATAGCAGAGGGAAGGCTGAATGTCTTAGCAGACTGATTTACCCCAAGTGGGACCATGGAGGGTCTGTGTATCTTTGATGTAGGGTGAAAGCTGAATCACTGTAAAAAACAGCTCACGTTCTAGGGCAGAAGTTTTTATGTGCTATCCTGCTTAATTGTTGATTTTCAGACCTCGTGGAGAGTCAGCAGCACAGGTCTTGGGGGGCTTGTTTGATAAACAGGACTGCCTGACCCACTTCCTACTGCTCTGTGTCCTGTTGCTGGTCCAGGCTTGGTGTGCTTGCCTCACAGTGAAGAATGATTGTACTAGTTTGAAAACAAAACAGCAGGAGATTCCAAGTCAGAACTACAATTTAATAGGAAAGTTAAAGGCAGTATTACAGAAACACTGGCTTTAACTGAGAGAGTCAGAATATGACCTGACACCCTGCCAGTCAGGGTGGTGGTAGCAGTCTGATTAAATGGTGACTGCAGTCCTGTTGGAGTGATGGATGTGGTTTTGTCGAAGCAGTGGTCCTGTAGAAAGATCTGGTCTTTCTCTCGAGGTCCCGTAGTGAGTATCGAGCTCTTTTCTCTGGAAATCCAGTGGTAGTGCCCCTGTGGTGTTCCAAACCTCAGATTATATCCAGGTAGGAATGTCAGGTTCCTCCCACTGGGCGGGGCATGTCACAATGGGATGATGTAATTTTATGAGTCATTCTGGGAGACCTTGATGACCCATTAACAAAGATATCCCCAGAGGGTGTTATCAGGGCTAACT
The DNA here is from genome assembly GCF_017639235.1 of Corvus kubaryi. NCBI lineage: Eukaryota > Metazoa > Chordata > Aves > Passeriformes > Corvidae > Corvus > Corvus kubaryi. The sequence continues at coordinate 33,830,212 of NW_024581137.1, read as the reverse complement.
CGTGGAGAAGATAAAGAACACTACCCCACCTCTTTTAACAGTTTATGAAGATGGTGACAAAATATATACTTTTGGTTGCATCTTACATTGTAACCTAAGACAATGGTGTACAGAGAGGTCTTTCCCATTGAGCCACATCAGGCAGTTGGCTGTGAAGACTGGTGCAAATTAAGTGGTGTTTGAAGTGATAATGTTTGTGCTTGTAAATGATCTGTTCTTGTTTGTGGAGGTTATGCATCTGCTGCAAAACCACTGGCTTTGGTAGGAACATTTTCAGCAGTTTCAGTGGCCACAGCTCTGCTCTGGGAACAGCCTTGACAATGCTGAGTCCTTCCAGCTTTTCCAGTGGTCTGTCTACCAGTCCGTCTCCCCTGGCACAGTTTCATGCCAATCTGTTTGGTCCTCTCACTGGTCACCAGAAAGACTGGCCAGCAGAGCACCAGTCATGCTATTGGTTGCTGATTTCATGTGGGGGAACTTAGCTCAGGCTGTGAGAGAGGGGGAATCAAAACCTCCATGAATGATTCGGATGCCTAATGATATGTGACAGACACGTTGTTGTGGTGTGGACAGGAGCGTGGCACATACAGCTGCATATCTGCAGCCCCTGCCTGCTGCTCACTGGCAGCCCCCTGCCCAGGAGGCTGGCAGCCAGGGAAGAAAAGATTTAGGGAGAGCTGGCTTTACTAAAAAATAAGTCTTGTAAGCATCTCTTGTTACTTTAAGGTGCTTTCCTCTGCAGAGCCACTGCTGAGCACTGATCCATCACACAGAACACCAAAGCCACAGACAAGTCTTGGTGCCAGACACTGACTCAGACTGTGGGGTCCAGTCTTCCTGAGGCTCAAAATTCCCCAGTTGTCCTGGAAAATTCAGTTTTTCCACTGCAGGTCATGGATGTCTCTCAGCTCCCCTGTGCTCAGGAGTGCAGCATTGCCTGCATGCCTCGTGCACTCTGCATAGCTGTGGCAGGTTCATGGCGGTAACCTGGGACAATTACTTTGGTTTTGGTGCAAAGATAGCAACGCAGCCCCGTATTTTCTAGGGATTTAGTACAGTGTTGGCTTCCTGATCCCACAGTGGTGGAATGGTCAGAGGAAGACTGGCACTGCTTAGTGTTAACATTTTCCCTTCTCCATTGCTTTCTTTGCCATAGGCAGTTTGTGTCACAGCAGTGTGCTTTACTGCATACAAGTCCTACAGAGATAAATCCAGTACTTCCTACCTAGCCTTCCCAAGCCCCTGCCTCATACCCCAGAGCTCAGGAAAGCTTTTGGGCCTAGTTTGGCCCATGCTACTCAGCCCAGTAGCCTGCTTTCAAAACTGCAATGAACAAGTAAGCTAGAAAATATTTTAACCTCTTGCCACTCTCCCAAGCCTCAGGTGAGAGTACAGGATTGGAATTGTAAAACCGAGGAAGGGAAACATTTTTCATTGTTGCTATGGAGACTGGAGTTTATGCAGCAATGACTTGTTCTGTTTTCTATCTCCTTGATCTTAGGCCAAAAAGAAAAAAGTAAAAGGAACATGCAAATATCACTGACAAAACCTCTGGGACATGAGATTACAATTTGAATGACCTCTCAGCAGTATCACAAAGAAAAACAAAGATGACAGGAATAGAGAGTAAAGTTTTTGTGTGTCAAGACCATCTCTTTCTGCAGAGAAGGAACTAGCAGGAAGTTAGAAAAGGAACGAGGGCCACATTGAACATAAGAGCAACCTCTGGTTGCAGATTCTTTGGAGGATTTGGTGTTCCCTCTTGTAGCGGGTTCAGTTTGTAAACTGGGCAGAAACACCAATTAAGTGTAGTGGTTTAGTTCAAAATATCTATTACTTACTTATTTTTTTTTCTGTGAGATAAGAATTAGGAGAAAGCAAAGCAGGGACAAAACTTAAACAGTTGCAGTATAAAATAAGAGTTTTATTACTAATAGAATTAAAAGTAAGAAGAAATAACAAGAAATTAAAGCAAACCCCCGGCCCCCCCCCCCCCAACACTTTTCTCCCTTTTACTCAACTTGCACAAAGGATAACAGAACATGGGATTTTAGTCAGTGTTGCAGTTCTTGATAAGTCTCTTTCTTATGCTTAAGGGAAAAAGGTTTTTCTTCAGCTGCACGTGGTTCCCAAACTGCTACTAACAGCAGACCCACCCGGAAAGAAACGATCTGTGGTGTAAAACATCTCTCCCATGAAAAAAATCTCACCGTTCCTTCACGCTGCCAAACATAGGCTATCACATGGGGTTATTAATCTTATTAAGGATGAGTTACTTTGGCCTAAACACAAAGACTTTTTTTTTCACAAGTCTCTAAAAGCCTCTCACTGCTTCTATACAGCCTGGCATAGGCACTCTTCACAATCTTCACGGGCCACACGTGAATTCTCCATTCCCCCATGTACTTCAAATGGATTAAAGAGACAAACAGTTTGTGGTATTACAGTTTCTTACCACGGCATGCAAGAAGTTTTTTAAGCTACGCGTGAGAATTGCGGCACCGCCCTCTTTTCTCCCGTCTCCATTTCCAGCTCCGTCCCACGTGACTCACTTTCCCTTTGACTCTGAAGCTGCCATGTTGAAGGGTGTCCTTGTTCAGGCTTTATGGTGGAGAAAGCCTCGCTCCCTTTGTGCTGCTGGCTGCATGGTGTCCTCTTCAGTTCAGCACGAAGTGTGCTGGCTGCAGACAGGAGGCTACGCCGGCTCCTGTTGGCTCCGCCGGCTCTGTGTGTGGAGAGGAGAAGGACCCGCCAGTCCCAAGAAGCCACACCAGATGGGTTTAGCTGTGAGCAGTCCATGGCTGGTTTGAGCTGTGGCAGTCCATGGCTGGTTTTAGCTGCCTGCAGCTCTGGGACAGTCCCCCCCAGCGACCCAGGGTCCGTGCCACAGCGTTGGAAAACGAGGGGGGGACAGGGGCCCCGGCCTGGCCCGGCAGAGCCTGGAGGCTTGGACCCCCCCCACCTTCCAGCAGGCGAGTCGGGACAAAAGGGAATTCCCGCCTTTCTGTGTGGTTTACATGTGTAAATTGTGAGAAGCGTCATTAGTCTAAAAGACTGTCCATTAGCTCAGGTTCAACCCACTACACCTATCCAGAGCCACTGCTCCAGCCCCACAGTTCATGCGCTCTGGTTGTGGTCAGATGCTCAGAGAACAATGTAACACTTTGAACAGTAAGACTTACCTACGTTTTATCTGTAATTTTCGTCTTTCAACAACAGGGATATCTGGGACTTTACCTCCTCCTAAATGGCTATGGATGAGGTCTTCCCTTGCTAGTCCATTACCTGAAGGAAAATCTGCTGTAGCGACTGTATGGCAGTGTAGTAAGGAACAAATATGTACCTGTTCCTTGTGAGCACATGATCAGTGAGGGTATGATGACAGTACATGAAATCTGTACCAGGCTCTACTGCAGATCAAAGCATGAAGTGTGTCTGATCACATTGCTACAGTAAATAGATTATTTCCAGTATTTGAAAGCAGCTCTGAAGCTTCAAAACATGACGCATCCTAAGCATAATATATATTGCCCTTAAAAAACCCCCAACATAGTCGTACTGAAAAGTGACACTCTGCCAAACTAAAGGTATTTTGATGTCATGGGATTTAAGCCCTGGAGTGGAGACAAAAGGCATCCCCAACACAGTGATCAGAGAAGTTTCAGAGCACTGTGGAGAAATACCTTTTTTGCTTTATGAGCATCGAAATCCTGTGCTGAAGGAGCAAAGAAGGTGGCTGTATGGTCTCATCCCTGACCACTCAGATCCATCAGCAGCCTCTTCTGGTTGTCATGACTTGGGACATAACTGAATCCATGTGGTTTTCCACAGTGACGCATGTGTCAGTCCTGAAACAGCAGCCCAACAAGTGGAAATGCTACAGGACAAGTAAATCAGATGGAATTATCTTCTCCATTTTCTCTTCTTTTTCACTGTTCAGCTCTGCAGAGCTGCAGCTGGCTCCCAGAGCAAGAAGTGTTTCTCCTGGCTATTCCTAAACATCTGTATTTCTTCTAATTAAGAGCAGCCAGGTGGAGGGTGTAGAGATATCTGTGCTGACTGACAGTTATCAAAAGACTGGATAATGGCTTTCAGTGTAAAAAAAACCCAGAAATGAGATGGCAGGGGACATGTTGCAGGAATTTACTAGTTTGATCCTTAATGTTGAACTGTTGTAGGAATTTTACGGGATATCACAACGAAAGCTCACCAAAATCTGTACAATGAGACATAACAAGCAAGGAATATCGACCTGGAATGCCAAGGGGGTACTTGGAGCTCGAGGCAATGCTATAAAAGCTATTTTAATGTTATTGGCATCCTACAATGTGTATAGTTATTTTGAAACCAATTTTCAGCAGGTTTATAAGCCAAATTATTATTCCGCTCATCTCAAAAGCTAGGTAAATTTAAAAGTTATGTGAAAATCAGCCTTAGAGGGAGAGTAAAGTAGCTCCTGAGAAAACACCTAGAGAACTGGAAAGGGGATCTGGGGGATTGTTTAAACTCAAGAGTGTCTTCAAATGCTAAGTGCAAGTTAAGAAGCTGATACTAGATGGAAGTGAGTTCTTGCCTGGTTGGACTCCATGTGTACAGCTCCAGTACACAGCTGTGGGGCAGAGCTGTCTTTGGTGGAGACCCTGGATTAAGAGAGACAGGAACCAAGAATGGCAAGCATTGGTTTCATTTGCTTTATGTTTTCTGCTTTTTTCCCAGAGTTCTTTATTTCAGGGTAAAAGTGGAGTAAGGGATTAGATAAGAACTGAGTGAAGAAGACTTAGATCAGTGGTGATGAAGGAAAACAGGGCTGGAAAAATAGAACACATACTTTGTCACAGGATGTCCATACCCGCTTTGAGGGCAACAGGCTGCTAGATCCACCAGAGACCACTGGGTTATCAGGGAAACATCACCATTTCCTCCTCTCCATGCTCATCTGAGTTTTCTCAGCCTTTAGCAGGATGAACTCCTATGTGGTATTTCCGGTAAGAAGGCTATTTAGAAACAGATGTGCAATAATTTCGGGATCATCCTTATTTTAATGTAGTCTTATATGAATTTGTCTTCAAATCCTTTGGATGGATAATTCTTCATTGCACATGACGATTCATCATTAAAATAATAATCACCTTACTGGCTGCATAGTGTTTAATCTTTCAGCAAATAAGGAAGTGATTTAAACTTGCTCTTATCACACCAGAACAAGTTTGTTCAGAAGAAGAAAATAATTATGTTATTTTTGTACAAATTGGTATAATGAGCTGTCTCTGTGCTATTATCTCTGAGCATTAACTGGCTCTATTATGCAGGATAACACTCAGAATAATTATTACTTATCTGCGTGTACATACACTGAATAATAAAATAATTAGACCTTTTAAAACAGAGGATAGAAAAGATTCCATTTACTGTAATTCTGAATTTCTGATTATAAGGTTGGAATAAAAAATGTGATATTTCATCAGTGTGTCAAGCCACTAAATGCTGGATTTGTAGAAATCAGTGCAGGCTTTGCGTAAGGTATGTATTTTGTCAGTCTAGACTGAGCAGAGATTTACATAAGGATGTGAAGGATCTGGGCTGTTGAAATTCAGAGATGGATGAAGCTGCTGAGAATGGCAAGCTCCTTGTAAGACCAGTGTGCAACTGTGCTGTGGTGCAGGGGCTTGCAGTGCCTGTCCCATGGGAGCCTGCACATCTGGAGAGCAGGAGGAGCTGGGCTCCTGCAGCTGTGGAGGCTCATCCCTTCTCCGGGTGAAGTCTGCTCCTTTCCCTGCCAGCTGTCCAAATTCCTCATGCAGTGGAATGAGCACTGTCTGCCTGGCAGCTCAGGCTGATGTCTCGTGCAGAGCTGACCTGGCCATTGCATCTCAGAAAAGTTGTCTGGGCTCTTGGGCGGTATGAGCACACTGGATGCTCCTGAAATAATGCACTTCTACGGAAGGTTACCTAGGGAGCCGTCATGTGCTCAGACTTCCGGAGTCTCCCATCTGTCTAATGGGGCAGCTTCTGCTTCACATGAGTCCTGGGAAGACAAAAGTGATAATAGTGTTAAAAATGGTAATGTCTTACTGTACAAAAAGGTAAAATGCTCCAGCCCTGGTATTTTTTTGGACATATCTGAAAGACACGTCCTTCAGAAATGGAATCATAGAATCATAGACTAGTTTAGATTGGAAAAGACCTTTAAGACCATATCTGTAACTACTACATCTGCACATCCTTTAAATACCCACAGGGATGGTGACTCCACCACTTCCCTGGTCAGGCTGTTCCAGTACTAAACACCTTCCTTGAAGAAATTTTTCATAACATCCAACCTAAACCTCTTGGCAGAACCTGAGGCCATTTCCTCTCATCCTGTTGCTTGTTACTTGAGAGAACAGATTGACCTCCACCTTGCTACTACCTCCTTTCAAGTAGTTGTAGAGTGACAAGGTGTCCCCAAGGACATCCTTGCTCTTCATTGGAGAGGAGTGGGGAGCCCAGATGCAACCCCCGATGGCTGTCAACAGGGAGGAGGATCTGTAGGGTGGTGTAAGGCAGACCCCTCCTGCCCCAAGAGGCTCTTCAGAGCCAGGAGACCATCAAACATACAGTTAGGGATTAGCTTTTAATGTGATCACAAAAGCAGGGATCATCAAAAGTTCTTATTGTACTGGTCCAAATGAAATGGAATCAATGGGAGATGGCTACTGCAGAGAACAGTATTAAAATGTTGTGGTGGGGAGATGAGTGGTGCTTTGAGCTTCACATTTTTGGATGTTGCTCATTATTTTCAAAAATTGCATTTCTGTATATCATGCGCCCAATTCTCTTGCCTTCACTCACAGTCCCTCATGAGCAGGCTGACATTGCCAGGCTGGTTGTATGCTTATTCTTGGCCTGGGATTAAATTTGCTTCATTTGCCCTCTCAAGAGCATGACCTTCTGACTTGCACATATGCTACACAGTGGTCCTGAGGAATGGCAGGGGGTGTTATCCATTTCTTGGTGGATAACTATTTAAGGTGGAATTTGCTTGGCTGCTTGTTTTTTTAGGACACCTCAGGAATAACTGAACTGTGTCAGATAATGAAGAGAAACCAATTCATCTCATACTCTCTTGCAAATCCCAGACACTGGGTTAATCACAAAAATGATTAGGAATTCGAAGCAGACTGGTGGAACATTTTAATTCTGTTTGTTGAGAGCTGTAAACATAATTGATTTACATTTCTCTGCAATAAGTTAATTTGAGAGAGTGCTCCCATTGTGAATAATATCAGATTCAAGGCTGTATGGCTTACAGATCTCAGTGGCTCCACTGGAGAAAATACAGATCACTCCTTGCTGCAAAGGATGAAAAGGATAAAGACTAATGACTGGTAAATGTTGGCTTCCTGTAAACAGAAAATTACCAAATCTGATAAATGCAATACATTAGTACTGTAACCCAAGAAGCAACATGCTCTCCATTATCTCTGATAAGTTAATGGATCAGTGCTGAAATTTAAAAAAAGAAATTAAAGAAAATCTTTGGATGCGAAGTCTCCACTATTCAGAGTAGTTTTGGATTTAAAAAAACACTTTGTTTCCTGGAAATACTACAATTAACTGAAGGTATGATGTATGGAACATTTTTCCATCACAAAATGTAGATTAGCTGAAGACAAAGATCTCTACTGAAGGACATCCCTTGAGATAGAATCTTTTGCTTTAATTGTGGTGAGTCAGAGAGAAGGAGGGAGTGGGCTGAGCACAGAAATGCAGCAGACCCAGATTCAAACTCCTGCTGATGCTGCAAATGTTAATCTTCACTGGCTTGTCTAAACACTCTCTAATGTGTCTTTTTTTTTTTTTTTTTTTTTTTTTTTAACTTTTCTCTTTCCAGAACAATCTCTGTCATTTCTGCATGGAACCAGATCTTATGGGATTTATTTTGTCTGAGTGAATGAGAGTTCTTATATTCTGGAGAGCTCTGTGGTCCTTCCATGTAGGCAGGAGAAACACAGACACAGTGAAAAATTCCTTGCATACTATTGTTACTTCCTGTTTCCACAGCAAAGTGAAACAATTCAGAAATTTGAAAGGCCCAGTATTCAGTTTAATCAAAAAGACACTAAAAATTCCATATCTAGTAAAAAAAAACCCCAAGCCCCGCAACGAATGGGGACAAAAGCCCCTTTATCAACATGATGAAGGCAATTGGGTGAGAAGAGCAAGAGAGAAGGCCTTACTTGCAGTGAAATGCAGTTTAGCTAAATAATGCTTTAAAGCATTTCAGTCAATATTAGTAATTGCCAATATGGAAAAATTTTCCTTCTGACACAGCCTAATCACAGTGACAGGCAAAATAATTCCCCTTCTTAATATGATTAATGCAGGTCAAGGTTTGCCATGTGCTTTTGCAAGCGTGGCTTGCATTAATCACACGGGTGTTGCAAGTGCCTCTGCCCTTGCCAACACTCATTTTCACAGCTCCTTGTTTTTGGCACAGCTTCCCCAGCAGCCGGGCTGGAACACTGAGCCTTGCTCACCTGTCCAGGTGAACTCCTGGATGCTTGGGGTCCCAAGCCTGTCTTGTTAGGGAAGAGACTTTGTCGTCACCCCTTACTAAAACATAGGAGGAATGCTTTTTTTAGCAGCAAAATTTGAAAATATTTATAATGTTTGATACCAGATTCTTATAGGTACTGCTGCAAAAGCAGGTCACCTGCATATACATTTTATATATCCCTAGTAATCCTAACCCTTTCAGAGTTCAAATTTACATCCAAATCCCTTTGCTAGCAACTGAACTAAAAAATGAATTATTTATGAGGTTATTATGAAGGTGCGATTAACTACCACTGCAAACCTGAGTCTTTTCTGATCTCTGAAAGAAGGAAAGCAGTAATTTTCAAATGGATGTAAAAATTCTGCTGCATCACTAGAAAAGACAGGCTGGATATTTTCTGCCCCATCCAGTGAATTTTAGGGATGCCACTGTGGGTGCTACTCTGCTGTTAGGATGTGAAGGACAGAAGCTGTGTAGAAGGTTCTGGGATAGGTGCTTGAAGGGTGGGCAGTTGTCATACCTCCTTCTCCTCTGCCAAAACTCCGGTGAGAAGGGTGCTAAGATCTCCAAGCGTCAGTCTTTCCAGACATGGAAAACACTAACTACTTCTTACCTCAGGGATCCTGGCCAAGCCACCCAGAAACACCCAACTAAGGGCTGTCATGAGAAGTGAAAGAATATTACATGTTTGCTGGGAAATGTAGTTAGCATTAATGCAGTGCTAACATTTTGTTAAGTTATGAAAGAAATAGAAGAGGACCTCGTGCTGTGAAGTTGTACCCAAACTCAGTAGTGACTGACTGTTAATCACGGAGTTAGATGGGGTGCAGGTGTTAGAGGCAAAGATTTATCTGCTATTGCTGTCTCGAGACAGATGCAAGCCCCATCCTTTCGTATTTCTTAGCAATTTCCTCTGATTTGTTTTGAAACCTGAGTTTCTCAGAGAGATGAGAATGATTGCCACAAACTATCATAGATTTACAGGAGCCAGTCTGGCTCAAATTAGCTAGAGAAGGTTCTCCATAGATATAGGCATGAGTGCATCCTGGTTTTCTTTCTGTGAGTTTAATGGCATATGATGTTTATGAAACATTCCCCAGTCTTTAAAGCATGGTGTTTTCCCTATCTCTATCTCATTTTTCAAATCTGCTTTACTCATTAAATGTATGACAATGGCACATATGTTCTGAATAGGTCCCTGGTAATCTCTGTTTAACATGAGGAACACAGATCTGACCTAATTTCCATTGTGAAACCTTGTTACGCTCTTGAAAAACATGATCCTGATTTTGTAATGATTTTGGCTTACTTAGAAACAGGTTTACAGCCCTTTGCTTTGTTTTACAGCCCCGAGCTCCCCTTGAGCAAGTTTTTGTTGCACCTGATGATTCTGATGTCTCTTGGAGCACACTGCTCAGGGAGCCGCTGGCTCAGCTCTCCTAAAGCCGTGCCAGCCAGAGGCTGCTGTTCTGCATCCTTGTCTGCACCAAAGTGCTGCAGAAGTGTCCTGGTTCATGGATGGGCTCGCTAAGCCTCATGTTGCATTCCCTGGGAATAGGCAGATTCATCTCGCCACGGAGATGGGTCCAGCATAACTCATTCATCAGTGCTTTCTGATGGGACAATATTTCATTGACAGAAAAGGAAAGCATTTTTTAAATGGTCCTTCACAGGATGAGCTGTTGCCCCAGGCTATTCATCATAGTGATTCATTGCAATTTCTTTTCTTTTGGGAAGTGTTCTCACTGCTGCTCTAGGCCACTGTGTACCAGTATCTGTCAGCTTGGGTGGACTGACTTGCTCCACGGGGAACCTGGTGTCGGTAGGATACTGAGATGTATAAAAATGTGGAATTATTGATTATTTTCCTCCCCAGATTTCACATGAATTGGTCAGACTGATGAATGTTGTGTTTTGTTAATCAGTTTCTTGTAAGTATTCCAGTTTTTCATGGCCGAAACTCATGCTTGGTTCAAGAGCAGCTCTGAAGGATGCTGGCTGTCATAACACTATGAATTTCAACCTATGCCTCAGAAATTCTGGAAATCTTGTTAATTAAGTAGGTGTCGTATTTGTGGTTACTATAGCTCTTCAATATCCATCAGCCTATGTCCTCTTTAAACCAGCTGTAAATCCCACAAAGAATTTGGAAAAAAATGCTGTAATACCTGTCCTGTCATTCCCTCCTCTATTCTTTCATCATTAAATTACTCTGTGAAAACTCGGCCTTGAAGTTTAGCTAGCACAGAGAGGTGCTGAGGGACAGCCATGTCCCGGGACCAAAGGTGTGCTGGAGAAGCTGCTGGGAGCACCAGCATGGGCAGCCAGAGCTTGGTGGGAGCCTTGGATGGACAGGAGAAGCCCCATCTCCAAGCTCACCACATCACTGCTTCTGTGGCTCATTTGGCTCATGGTGGGGGTCCCACAAAATACAGAGTTCCATGGATTAATATAGCTTGGGTATATGTGGGAACGCCCAAGCACTTCCCCTGCGAGGGGAGAATTTTAGTCTTTATTTTCATAACTGTTGACCATAGAGGTCCTGAGAGGGGTGTGCAACTCAGGTTCCAGGCACAGGTCTCTCTCCTGGTGGTCTGGCGGAAAGCAGGATCAGAGTGACTCACACAGGGTGTTGTCAGAGTCCTCATGACACTGCTGGTGTGCTTCTCTTCTTCTCCTTGACCTGGCACACCAAGGCTGTAGGCTTGCCACACTGGATTTTATAGCTGCGTGTGTAAGTGAGTGAAAGGGGGAAGTCTACTGAGCATTCAGGACAATGAAGAGACAGTGAGGTGGGAGCTACTGTGGTGTACCTGGGTCTGGAGAAAATGGTACAGTTACTCTAAAATCAATAGCATGAAATAAAGCTGAAAGATAAATGTACACAGTGGAACTTGCTCGTAGCAAAGTCTGATATTGAGGGACCTCATCTGCCATTGATAAATTACTTCACTAAAGAGTTTTACAGAACAGGTTCTTCAGGAAATTTGTTACTGGTGTAAGAATGAAAAACTTATCCCAGTTAGAAAATTACTTGTAGCAGATGCAGGCATGTAATGATCCCGGGCAAAATTGGCGTGCAAAGCCAGGCATTCCACACCAGAATGCAGAGGCTTGAGAACTGCCTTGCTGTGATCTAGAAAGATGTGTTGCTTACCTGCAGTCTTAAATATCACAGTCTTAAATATCAACCACCTTAGCAATGTCCAGGCAGCCTTACTCAATTTTTGCTAATATTTTTCATTCCTTTTTTTTTTTCCTTTTTTTTTTTTTCTTTTCTTTTTTGGTAACATAAGAGTCCAAAATTACCAAAGCCGTTGCAATGTGGCTATTCATACCCACCTCTCAAAGGTGGACTTAGACAGTTCTAGCAACATTTGTCTACTTGCTTAAAGTCAGTAATCAAAGGCAAGTCAGTTTTTAAGGTGATTATCTCTGGGCAGTTCTGTTTTGAGGAACCTGAGATAAATTCTGTTTTCCAGCACAATGACAATGGCTATATCCTCCAAAAATGGTATGTATCTATCAATTTTTTTTAAAAGATAATTGCATTTCTCACTAATCATGAGATGTAGTAAGTAACCTGCAGGATGCAAGCCATGCTCTATATTTAATAAAGTCTAAAGGAATAAATAATAAACCTTTTATGAGAGGCTATTCTTGAGTTAAGAAGACATATTAAAAGGATTTCTTTATCCATTTTCTAAACAAATGTAGCTACCAAAAATGGAACACATCCTTTTAATCTAATGCATTTTGAAACTTTTCAAGAGTGTTTTGTTTTCTACTGTCAGACAATAGAAACAACTTAAAGAGAACATGAAAAAAGACTTTAATAAAGAAATCTTTGAAATACTGTGGTATCAGTTGGAAAATACTTTGTGGGTTTTTTTGCACCCAGCCTCTTCCACTCAAGTTTTCCGTGTGAAATGGTGGGTTTCTCATGCCATCATGAGAAACAGCTTTATCTTAGTCTTAAATAGAGAGCTAACTTTTAAGTGACTCCAGCCAAGATTTGCTGACATGGACAGGGCACTGCTATATATTAGGACCTTTAATTGCACGTGCTTAAGCTGGTATCATAAGCTTCCATCCAATAAGATATCCATCAATGATGGATATTAATCACTTGCAAATGCCATTTGCTAACTGCAAGATCTCATTCAGATAAAAACTCCCCTAATTAAATGTGATTAAAACACCTGTTTCATGTAAAACATGCATTTACATCTGAATAGGGATGGTTTACAACCCATTCTTGGCTACATTCCTTGAGTATGACTGTGGTACTAATGTATAGTTTTGGTTCTTTCTGGGTGCAGTTATCCCAACTCTGATACCCAAACTCACATTTATTCTAATAGCAGGTGATTCCTTGGTATTCATTGCTCCAGTTTCTGAAACAATCTTTTTGTTGCTTCTTCTCATGTGGAATGATTAATAGAATTAATATCATGCATAAATGGTGGTTAAACAGAGCAAAACCATCATATCCTGAATCTCAGTCATCTCTATGAATCTGCTTTCACCTCCTTCCTCTCCCCTATGCTTACTTCAAATCACGTTCGGATTTCTCTAGTATCAGTGCCAAAAATTTGGATCTTTCCCCATACACCCTTTCCTGAGATGTCAGGTCTGTGTGAGCAAATTCAGTGAAAGTAAAATTAGACAAAACTACTTAAGCAAGTGGAAAAAAAAAAGCATCTTTGTAAAATTTTTAAGAATCAGAACTAAAAAGCAATCCCTTCAATCCCATGTGTTTATATAGGCTGAATATCAGCATAATGGAGTAACCTGGGAGCTCTGTGAGCCCATTTGTACATGTTTTGGGAAGTGTGACAGTAAAATGTATTTCACTCCAAAGAAGTCAAAGATGCACTTGAGGAGCCTTTCTCCCTGCTATGAACTGGCACCTTGCCTCTCTTTCAGCAGCCTTGCCAAGCATCTGCTTCACCAGTGTGCACAGAGCAATTGGTTCTGAACCAGCAGAACCAGATCATTAGACACTGACCAAGCACCAGATTGAGTTTTTCAGAAGATTTATTTTAAAAGATTTTTCAAAGCAGCAAATTCAACTTCATTTAAAATAAATAAAAGAAACACTTACATTGAAAAGCCTGGTTTACCATCTGTGGGACTTGCATTGCAAACTTAGGGGTCTGAACAAATTCTGAAGCAGATCTTCATGCACTTCATTTTCTCCCCAGTCTGGGACAGTGAAACTTTTATTCTGGTGAGGCACGAGAAACTCCATGAAAATAGGACTGTCTTCAGTGAGAAAGCCCTTCTAGACTGCAACTTATAGAGGGAGAAGTTTCTATAATTATTACCTTGCAAGTTAATAGAGCAGCAGGGAGAAAAAGTAAAACAGTAACACTAATGGCATGACAGCAGGTGATGAGTTCAACCTTTATATGAATAAGCTCAGTGAGAGCAACAATCTAAAAGTTCAGGGAGAAACATAGCAGTGAAAGAACTGGCAACCCAGTGGTACACGATAAAGTTATACTTCATTATGTAGACCAAACTCAGTAGGAAGACAGGCTGGGGAAGGCTTTCTCCACATAAGACAGTGGCTGAAAAGCAGTGACTCCTGGTTAAGATCCTTGCCTGGGTTAAGCAAAGGACATCTGATCACCCAGCGCTGCAGTGAGTGCCCTCACAGAGAGGCCAAAGAATGGCCTGAGATAGCATCATTTTGAGTCAGGACAGGGGAAAGGTTCTCCAGGATGGGCATCGTGTGGAATTTGATTCCATGTATTGCTTTATTCACCACTGGGATATTTATAAAAAGGCAAACACTAAGAGGAGGATCTGAGAGCTCCTCATTTCTCCTGCAGCCACACAGGAGCACCTTGAGGGAAGATGCACACCTACATCCTCACAGGCAGAGGAAGGGACCGAACAGGAGTACTCTGCCAAACACAAAAATCTGCATCTTCAGCACTTTAGGAACATAGCTCACATAACAAAATGCAGAGCTGAAACTGTTCATGGGCTTGACCTTTAATAAAATGTTTGGTGACAACCGAAACTTCAAGAGTGGGGAGAAGAATTTGTTATGCTCCTGTTCTGTGCTCCCTATAAACTAGTGATAGGAAACCTTCAGAGTGCATAGATTTGCAATTCATTCACATCTTTTTATTTAAAAAAGCTTAAGAAAATAGTGTGGGATAAATTCTTTGCTTAAGTAGATCTGCTTTCAGCAAAATTCATGGCCAGCTTTCTATTTTCAGGTAACAGCCCCAACAAAGTGACGCTGAATATTTATTTGTAGGAGTTGATATAAAAATAAATGCTGATAACAAAGACTGAGAAAATAGAGATAGAAAAGAAGGTCTAATACAATGCCCAGTGTGATCACAGTATTCATTGCAAATTACAATGTCTATTCCAGAATCTTCTTTTTTTTTTTTTCAGGCATGTAGCTTTTCCCATATATAAATAGACACTGTGTGGGATCCTCAGAGTGTGAAGTGTAAAGAAAATTGTTTAAGAAGAGCTTTTGCAAGACTTTTCAATGAGTTGTTTTTTTCATTCCTAGAGGAAGAAAGGATTTTTTGCCTTACCTTTTGGTTGCAATTCAAAGGAATTGGGAAAAAAGTTTTTTTCCAGGAAGTAATACAGCATCATTTCTAAGTTAAAGAATTGTACCTCATTCACAACATTCTGCATTATGATTATCTAGACAGTGAAGAAGGGAAGATGGGGGTACCAGCTGGTTGAGAAAATGTCAAAGTGGGATTCCTGTTGCCTGACTGTTATCCAAGTAGGGCATGTAATATAAATCATCTCTGCTCTGAGCATAATCTTTGAAATGGGACTGGCACCTTCTGATGGCCCCTTCCTAAAGACGAGAGGCTGAGATCTGTGACTGTAAGTCACTCTAGAAATAAGTATTCTCTGGGAGGTGGACTTACAAAATGTTGGGAGATAAATTGATATTGTGGGAGTAGACAGCAGGAAGGGACCAAACACAAACAGACAGAAGCCCCATACTGTTGATTTGTGATTGCATGTCAATTGAATAACACTGCTGCCTTCTACCATGCAGCATGGATAAGTGTTGTATGAATTGTTACAGCCTGAAGGTAAAATAGGATGTTTCCATAACTGCAAATTGCTTGGCTTTGGTATTTCCCCTTAGTATTCATTGATGTGCTATGGTTCATATTCACAAGTAGTTGTGGTTACACCTAATAATCATCCTAGTATTGTGTGTGGGTAAATTGATTTGTTTTCCTACAGCTGTGCACTAAAGTATAAAGATATCACCTAGCAAATAAACTCCCAATTAATTTAGTTTGATTACCTTTAAATCACTACTGAAGCATATTCATGGAATCATAGAATGGTTTGGGTTGGAAGGGAACTTAAAATCACCTAGTTCAAACCCCCCTGCTAGAGGTAGGGACACCTTCCACTAAACCAGATTGCTCAGATCCCGATCCAGCCTGGTCTTGAGCACCTCTAGAGATGAGGAGTTCACAACCTCTCTGGGCAACCTGTTCCAGTGCCTCACCACCCTCACAGTAAGGAATTTCTTCCTAATATCTAATGTAAACCATCTCTCTTTCAGTTTGAAGCCATTCCCTCTTGTCCTATCACTACATGCCCTTGTAAAATGTCCCTAACCAGCTTTCTTATAAGCCCTCTTTAAGTACTGGAAGGTTCCTCAAAGCTTTCTCTTCTCCAAGCTAAACAGCTCCAGCTCTCTCAGTCTCCTTCACAGGAGAGGTGCTCCAGTCCTGTGATCAACTTAGTGGCCTCCTCTGGACTCATTCCAGCAGGTCTGTATCTTTCCCATTTGGGCAGCCCCAGATCTGGACACAGTACTCCAGGTGGGGTCTCACAAGAGTGGAGGAGAGGGGCAGGTTTGTGAAAAGTACAAGTGCAGAAGCAGAACACAGGCTAAAGGCCACTGGTTTGCAGAGGAGAATCGTGCAGGTTATGAACTGGGGGTGTTTGTGGCCTTGTGGAAGTAACTTCACACTTTCCCAGCATCAGAGATTATTATGTAGGGTTTAACAATGAGGGAGAAAAGAAAGGAAAAAGAGCTAAAGGAGTCATTAACAGATTCACATATTGTTTTAAAAGGTAACCCAAAACTGTTTAAGGTGTTCCTTACATAGTCACGTTTGACATTTCTGATGTGATGTTCTGATGAGCGTGACTGGGCTGAGATGAACCAGTCAGATCTGCTTTAGACTTTGGTGGAACCAGGGTTTAGCTCAGTTTTCCTCATCTCTTTTAATTTGTTCCTGAATTTTTCACTTTAAATGTTTTCTGTTCTGTTACAGAACAGTTTATAAGCATTCTGCTGAAGCACCTGACATTTATTGCAAAAGTTCTGTGTTTCTTTCTCACAAAAAAAAGCATAACACTAACTAAAGTTCCACAAAATGCCTTCAAAGGTGGTAATTCCCCTGTTAATGAAGCTCCAAGGGAAGTGAAGCTGCAGAAAACAGTAAAGTTGCTGATGGCAGTAGAGATACTCATGGCTTTTCTGCCATTGCTTGTGGCTTGAAGTTACTGTAATACGGATTTATGGAATTGTATGAAGCTTGCTTAGCGGGAACAACCCACTGAGCTACAGGGCAAGTTTGGGTCTCCCCTTATAATCCAATTGCACAAGGATTTTGGAAGGAATGCTGTTATTGTGGTGGAATGCTTCATTTTTTAAGAAATAAAAACACAGAAACATTCAGATAATTTATTTCTGCTCCCCCATTTTCTGACTAGAATTGTTACTTCAGTGCAAACTTTGGTCACCAGGATATAATACCTCCTATATATATATGTATTATATCCTATGTAATACAAGCATGCTGTAGCAGGAGGTGTAAAAATCCCAGCCTAGAGAAACAAGGGCAGAAGAAGCCTTGAAGTGATTTTGGTTTCCGTACTCATCTCCTGTGGCTGGGAACATGGGGCCCAGAGAAAGGATATTGGATTTTGGCCATGACATATTTCTTTCAGTCTTCAGTCAGGGTGGTCCAGCCTCTCCCTGCAGGGATACCAGTTGTGGAGACTCTGGTTTATAGGTCTAAAGACTCAGCTGCAGACAGTCAGGGTTTTACCTGCTGCTCTAACAAATGGTTCTCATCTCCTCAGAGAAAAGGGGTCATCATGGTCATCAAAGGTGGTCAACTTCCATGACATGGATCCTCTAAATGGAAGAGTCCTTCATAGAAACCTGAAATTTCAATTACCAGTGTTTTGTGGGAGTTTCACAGCACAGTGAAATCTCATCTTTGCAGTTCAGTGGCATCTTTTAAAAGCCTGGAACAAAGTTCAGCCTGGAAAATGGCAGGCACAAAGAAACCTGTGCTGAATGCTGGTTTGCTGCCATTTGCTATGGAGCAGCACAGCCTTTTGTGAGTGCTCTGGGAGAGGTGCTGGGTTGTGACTGGCCTGATCCATGGATGCTGCAACAACAGCATGTGCCCAAGTCAAATTTACTGCAGGTGTGGGAATTATCCAGATGGGTCAGAACACTGAAATTTCTGATGTAGAACAAAAATAATAACCAGGTAGCTTCCTAAAAGTGCCCCCCTGGTTTTCTTCCCAGAGAAGAAGGTGTGGTTAAGCACGCAACCTGTGGGCCGTGGTTTCCTGCCAAGCTTAGGTATAAGGTCCCGTACCCAGCCATTATTCATATATGCCAGTTTTCCAAACAAATTCATAAAGGTAGCAATTTTAGGAAATAGGTACTTCCAAAGAGTATTCAGCTTAACCTGATATCTAGAAAAATTTTTTGTTCTTTTCTTCCATCTTTGAAAGTTTGTGGAGTTCTCAACTACGCAAGAACAAAAGATACTGAACCCATGGGACCTGTTGGAAATTCTGTGGTTCGTTTGGCATCGTTAGTCCCCAGTGAAAAAGGAAATACCCCACACAATCCATGGGACAAAGCATTCTGTAAATTTGGCAGGAAAAAATTTAACATTGTTATGTATAAATTGATTATTTTTGGCTCTAGAAATTAAAATTTGGCATTTACAATGGAACAATTGTAAGACTTGAGAAAGAAGCTGATCTCATTAGCAATGCTGCTTAGTAGTGAAAAAGGCTGCTTCAGTTTGAAGACAGTAGGCATACTCTCACTAAATTGTAAACCACAGAGACTACTGTAAAATACAGTATCATAGAAAAAAAGAGCAGAAAATGTAAAAATTCTAGCCCTTGATTTAAAGAAAAAAAAAAATCACATTTTATCAATATAAATGCACACTAACAGGATAAGGACTAGATTAAATTAATTCAACTGCCAAGTTTAAGCTGGCCAGTCTGGCTGTTCCCTCGTGCCTCCATTCAGGTTGCCACCTCTAGTCTGCTCTGGTTGCACTGATACTCTTGTTGCACAGCTTGTCAGAACAATTCCTGATCAGAAGTGGGAAGCAGAATGAGCCCATACAGCAGATCCAACAAGTCTAGACCAGATGCTGATCTATCTTCCCAAAGGGCAAACTGGATTGTTCTTATTGAAGACCATAATTCCCCATTGTGTCCTCTTTCATGGTTGCCTCCTCAACACCTGAATATATATTGCTGGTTTTGCTCACTTTTGCCAGCTTGTATTACCTGTGCATTTCAACTGCCTTCACATTATCAGAAGTCTGATAGGTATATCTGGTTTTTACCGGATATATTTTAATTTTATATATGTAGGATTTTATTAAAAAGAAAAAATTCCTCAATAACTTGCGTATCTAGTATGTGATCTTGATCCACGTGAAGACAACACAGAGGAATTTCCCAAAGGATTTATTTGTGTCTTGTCCTGTGACAATTTGTATTCTTCATTGCCTCTGGTTTCTCGCAGCAGCAAACATTTTTCACATTTAGATGGCTCCTGAGTTGAAGTATGATTCTTTGTAAATAAGAAGAATCTAATCGGAGTCCCTGAAGGAAAAGATGCAAGGCCTAATGGAATCTACTTCATAACATGTTAGCAAAAATTCTCACTTATGTCCCTGCTTCCTCATCTCATACATAGCTCTGTAAATGGATGCCAGCACTGAATTTGAGAACAGTGATTGACTCAGTTCTTGGTGGCCGCAATAGAGGATTTATCCAGAAAGAATAATATCTTTCAATAAATCCTTAAATATACCAGTTGGTGTTTAAAAAGAACCAACCCGACCAAACCAAAAAATTAAAATAAGAAAGAGGAGAAAGAAGACGGCATAATCAGGTTGCACTAGTCTGATCTGAAGATCTGATTTAGTGCCTAACCTGAATCCTCTGGCGGGGACACATTTTGGTTTAGGCTTTCAGTCTAGCTCAATATTATTCATGACAAAAACTCCCACATGGTTTAGAGAAAGAATCAGTCTTTCTCCACCAAAATGTGGTCTATATTGGACCATCAAGGCACAGCAACAAAGCAAATTTTAGTCACATTGGGGGACTGTGCATCATGTCACAAATGACCTTGTCACAGCAGCATTTCTGTTCACAAGTGACTCCTGCCATTATCACACTGAGAGACAGGAGGTGAGGGCATGTGGAAGGATTTTTCAACCTACAATTCTGCTTGTCAGAAGAGCCAGGCAGTCTTTGACTGAGAAAAGGATTATGATCCTGAACAACTGCTTTTCATATTACTTCAGTTTGCCCAGGATTGTGAATCCTTTGTTTTTATTTCAAATATGAAATTCTGAAATTGTTTGTGCAGTGTGCTTTTTTGTGTATAACATGGTATAAGTCCCTGTAGGTTTCACGCTTTTGCAGCCAAATTCTGTTCTTTCATACTTGTCACATGCAGCATGAAGCTGTGGTTTGTGGCTATGTCTTTGATGTCTTTGAGTGTAAGAGTGGAAATACAATTGCAATTCTGCACTACAGTGCATGATACTTTTGCTGTGGCTTTCAGCAGGATCCAGACCAAGCGACAGGCTGAGGGCGTAGACCCCAAGCAGAGGGAGATGTCCACTGTCTCTGTGGATACTATTAGTGCTTGCTCTCTCTGCTAGAAAATTTAGTTAACCAGTATTCTCGTAACATAGCAAGGAATATACAACAAAAATATATGGACCAGTTATACAATCACTTGGATATTCCAGTACACTGGTTTTATAGTATCTTCCAAATTATCCTCAGAGATATCTGTGTGCTTATTTACCTTTTTTTAATAAGGATATCGCTTGTTGAGATTTTTATTGTTACAGTGAGCTTTTACTGCCAGGAGATTTTATTTTGGTCATACATCCTTGTCATCAAGTGTAGTATGGTAGCAGTTCTATCCAGAGATCCTACACAGCTAGCCATGGCCAGTGGTGAAAGAAACCAGTATTCAGTATATTTAGTGTTGCTTTGAGATAGAGTCTTGGGGAGTATGTTGTTAATGAGGTCTTTGCAAATATAAATTTGTTTTTGATTTCATGTGATTCTGGGGAGGCAGTCACTCTGGAGTATCATCAGACTATAAAACTACAATTCTTCATGTTTTCAAGCTTCCCAAGCAAGGTACTTCATCTACTGGACTTCTCACATATGCACATTCAGCTTCCTAGGACTTTGTATTTTAAGTAATTTAACAAGCTAAATTTAACTTTGGCTTATAGAAAAAATATTCTTAGGGATGTTTAGATCTGTAATCTTGGCTATCAAACATCAGAACAAAGGAGAAGATGTTTTCTGCAGAAGAATATATACATATCTATCCATGCTGTATATTCTAGAGCTTTCACAGCTGCATAACTTCCAAGGGGAAAAGGGAGACCTCAAATTACCAAATTTAAAATCACAGAGGACATTTATATTCTCCTATGAAATGTGCAGTAGAATCACAGTTCCTCTGTGTGCATCAATAAGGCTCGGTTTGTACTACAGACAGGTACCTATTGTACCAATTTTCTGTCTTTAAATTTGACTGCTGTTCAGGTAGAGAGAGAGTTTGCATTATTTTCAACATAAAAGTTATAAAACTCCCTGTAATTCTTAACATGAAATTGACTCTTACAATCCTTTGAAAAATACAGAGCGACCAAGTGCATATTGTTTTTACAGATTTTACAATGTGTGAAAAGGAAAATGCTCCTTCTCACTGAAAGAAAAGTCTGACATTTTTCTCCCTACAAGATGATCAAATAATTCACCACACCTATGATCACAATAATGTACATTGTGAAGGGGCAAATCTGTCTGGAAAAAAACCAAGAGTTAATGTGAGCCGACAGCCCATCTCACACCTTTGCAGCAAAGGTAACTCTCTGGGGGATTTGAGGACTCTGCCTTTAAGGTTTGAAAATACCTGGTGTATTATCAGGGAAGTATTTCTTCTAGGACATGCTGGGAAAGTCAATGAGTCCTACTGGCTGATCAGTGCAGTGCCAGCTCATGTGTTTAATTCTGGCTGGCTTTAGAGAAGGCGTCGCTACAGCATTTAAAAGATTAATCTGCCTTAAATGCAGTAGAAATATCACCCTGACAGCACAGACAAGCAGAAGCAAGGTCTGGAAGAAATGCCAGCTGAAGCTAGGATAGCACCCTCAGAGAATTTCTTGGACCTACAGGCTGAGAGGCCCCCACAGCTGCTGTGGTGCCCACATGGTGAGGCATGAGCCCCTTTCCCCATGGCTGCAGCACCTGCAGTGATGCCCAGGGATGGAACTGCCCCAGTCCTGGACAGGGTGGTGGGATGAGCCCTGGACTTCCAGAGTGGCCCCATAGCTCCTGGTCCCCAGAGAGCCCTGACACCCAGACTCTGTTCAGTCTTGTACATCACATTTTCTGCATTTTTTTCTTGCCTTTAAAAAGAAATCATTGTAGAACAGCTATGATTCATGAATAGGTATGAATAAATTCATGTGGATAAATATTTGGTTCTCTCCAGCTCTGTGGAAAACAATTAGATGATGAACAGATTGTGACTAAGTACAATTAATAGTGCCAGAGTGTGCCTTCACAGGGGAATAAATGCAACAATTAGTGTCTTATTTTATCGGTTGTGTAGGTTTGTTTCTAATTATAATGGCATTCACAGAGCAGGCTAATACAATACATCAGCTGAATACAAAACATCAGCTCCTCTCAAATCCCAGGAGTGTGTAACTTGGGAAGAATAAAACCTACTATGAAGCCGAAACTTTTTTGGAGTGGTGCAAAATCAGAGCCCATCTTTGCTTTTTAGAAAACTAGAGGATAGTTGATCAAGGAAACTCTGGGCTCCAAGCCTGAGCTCCAATCCAGACACCGATAACCATGAGCTCAAGTGACTGGGCTGTGCTGGGAGTCAGGGAGTGCACAACAGAACACATCACCCTATGAACCCAGCTGCAGGGCTTTCACTCTGCTGCTGGCTGTGCCTTTTCCTGCTGTGCCACAGGATGGAGGTCAGCTTCCTCTGGGCTGTCTGTCAGAACAGCTGCTGGGAGTCAGGGACAACAGGTTAGGATGCAGGAAAACAAAACTACAGCGTTAGCTGCTGCAGTGTCCTCAGGTGCCCTCTGTGAGGCGTAGAGCACCAGACACCCAGGTAGGGAATGCCACACAGCTGCAATTGGCTCCTGTTTGGCTATGCACTATATCTAATTTTAAATTGCGTATTTTTAAATTCATATGGGATAACTTCTGTCGACTGAAGCTTCTCAACTCTGCTGAACCCCAGCAGATACTTTTTGTGGGGGAGAGAAGATACATCCTTGCCATGTACAGTCTCTAGTCAGATCCCTTAGGAAAAGTTATCTCAATTCTCAGAAGGGCAAACTAGCTCTCAGGAATGGTTATATAGTTTTCATTACAATTTCTGCCCTCTTTCTGCCTGTAAAAACCTTGTGACCTTTTAGATGAAAGGGTCTGCTAAGATGCTGATGGCTAATATCAGGCTGCTACAGTGGAGGGTTCTGGATAACCTCAAAGGCAGGTTTCCACCTGCTACATCAATAGGTATGGAGAGGAACATTGGTGGGTAATTGGTCATATGTTGGTCAGTAATCCCATATTAGCTCTTGATGTCAGTAAATTTCCTTTTATTATTGGAAATAAGGGCTGTCTTCGTTATTTTTTATGGAGACAGAAAACATGATAATTTCTGAGTTCTCGAGGGCTCTCTGGCACTGTCAGCAGCACACGTTGTTGCATTACTCAGTCTCAAATCGATCCCTACTTTAATTGCTCTTGCACTTTCCTGTGCATTGTTACAGCACTCAAGAATTACTTCAAAGGTGCGATTGTTTTTCTAAAACGTATCTTATTGTTAAAAAGATCTGAGGTGTTCTATGCAAATGCTGCCATTCATCTTTTACTTTTAGCTAGATTGTTTTGAGCAAGGTTAGCTAGAACTTTAATAACTGAGCTACTGTTCACGTGTAGATAAATCCAAAATTTAAGGTGGCAGCGGGTGATTTTGGCTGAAGAGCACAGCAACAAACAGACCACCAGCTGCAAAGGCAGTATCCCTGTCACGTGTCCTGCCAGCTCCAGCTGCCTTGGGATGGTATTGTGAGCAAGGGATGTGCCATTGGCAAAGGAATGCAAGTCATGTCCCCTCTCTGAACCCACTCAGCGTATTAACATCTGGAATAGAGAAAGGGGTCTAAGCCCCTCCTTGCTCTTGCCCTGAAACCAGCCTCTCGTGGGATATGGGGCAAAACCAAGGCAGAATTGCATGGATGTTGACGCTGAACCATGCCGTAAATCAAGCCCCTCCTGATGGGAGAGAATTTGCTGGAAGTCCTTGCAAGGAGTTTCAAAGATAAACCGAGACTTTTCCTTGAGTTTCAATGCTTCCAGATAGTTGTTTATTAAGTCTTATCAGAGGAACAGAGCCACTAGCATGACCCAGGTACAGCATAGAAGACATAAAAGCGGGAGTGAAGCCTAATTATCAAGATTTACACAGCCTTTTAAAGATATTTTAACCAATAGTTACTAAAAACGTACATTATTTTCATTTTCCTACCAATTATTCAGTAACATGACTAGGAACTGTGGAATTTTCTATCCAATCATTCCAAACTACTTTTACTGCAGAATATGGAGTAGTAGAAGAAGAAGAAGAAGGTTTAGAGAACAACAACAATCCTCCATTTTGATATTTTTTACTCTTACCTCTTTCCTACAAAGGGAAGCCCAAAACCTCTAAATTTTTCACCCTGTGACAATCTTACACAGTAGTCTATCACCTAATTCACACCACTGTATTTTCTAGTTCTTGTCTGACTGTTGGTAATTTTTTCCACGGTTTGAAGCTAAAACAGTGTTGTTCAGGGGGGTAAGAACCCTTAAAAACAGGCAGAGAAATATTCTTGGCACTCTGGGCTCCTACAGACGTGACCCCCTCTATTTGCCTCCTTCTCATGCATGGTGGTGATGCATCTCTTCTCAGAGAGTGAGAGTTGAAGGAGCACAGACTCAGAAAAATATCAGGTATGATGTGAGGCAACAACAGAAAACTCAGTTTAACCAAAGGGAGAAAGTTCCAGAACTTCCATCAGAAGTAGAAAGAAAATATATGTATACATTTATGTATATTTTCTATTTACTGTAATGAATCAATGTGCAGCAACCACAAATGACTTGAGCTAGTTCTGGACATCACAAAAAACCCACCTTGAATTGTATAAAAGTCTATTGTACCATAGGTGATATTCAGACTGAAAGCTGTTGCTCAACCAGAAGGGACCTTCTGTAATTTAAATTAGTCTCAATATGCTTGAAAAAACATATACCTTAAAAAGACTGGGCTTAGATTATTTTCTTAAAGGCACACAAAACTTCAGCTGATTTAGTTTAAGAAATGCAGATTTTTTTCTAAGGGTAATTTTCATGGAGGCAATCTTCTGTAGCCCTCTTCCCTCTTTCAAATAAGCTTTTACAAATCTTTAGATTGGTTATTTGCATCTGTATTTTCTGAAGTCATCACGCGTGTCTTCCTTATGAAGACTTACAAAAGTTTTAAAGCAGTGCATCGGTGGAACATAAATTGATAGAAAGGTTTAAATTTCAGGTGAAATCTTAATAAATGGTAGAGTTCTTTTATTTTCTACAATAAAAGCTGCTTTCTTGAGGTTGTGTGCACACTACCAGTGCTCTCATCTTAAACTTTTTTGTCTGTATCACCTTGGCAGAGAACTGCTTCAGCTCTCATTTACCAGAATTTTCTTTTAATCTCCTTAAATTGTCTTTCCTCTCATTGATTCTAGTATGTTGATTAGATTTATTATGACTATAATGAGTGCACAGACTAAGACCAGACTTAATGTTTGCAGAAAACACAAACCAATCCAGAAGTATGTCACATGCTGGTGTTCTTACATATCTCCTATTGCTGGCCCCCAGAACAAAACACAAGCAATCCTTCTCTTCATATTAAGCAAAGCAATTAATCAGTAGACTGCAAGAAGATTCTTTATTAAACTTCATCCACAAAAGGGAACGAGCCCCCCCAATTTTCATTCTGTCTGGCCTCTTCAAATATTAATGTGGTGGTTCGACATTTCCATTGGCTCAGGTAATAGAGTGAATTCACAGCAGCAGAGACATAAACATGAAAATAAAAGACAGATGAATTCTAGATGGTTTCCTGAGCCTTTGTTTGCCACTGTAACCCTGCACCAAAGACCCTGAATGCTTTGCCCATATATGACAGCAATTCCCATCACCACCTGGTGAATGCATCACTTCTGCCAGAGGTGATTTTGTGCTACTGACCCAATGTAGCTATGCATGAAATTTTTAATTGCAGCAGTACTCTGCCTTCCCAGGGACTATAGAAGTAAACACTACAAACGCATTAGCTTTTGCTGAACTGCTCTCTTCTGTTGTCAAACAGCCTTGGGCAGCCAAGATCCATTCTACTCCCCCAGGAACCACTATTATGCCAGCATAAATTCATTTGACTTCAGTGAAGTTCGTGCCCTTACACAGCAGAGAGAGATCAGACTGGACCAATTGTCTTTAGCAATGTTTTTCTCTGTTGCTGGATAGTTAGCATGTCCAAACTTTAATTTAATAAAATCAGTGTATCTAGCATAAACCAGATGGACTAAAGTTTGTTGACAAAATGGATAGGTTATTTTCAAGGACACTGATTCACAGTCTTCCAAAGAAAAATAGCATTTAACAGATCTACTGTTGTTGAATAAGCGGTAGAGAAACTGGGGAAGGTTGATCTACCTAATGTTATTTGCATATTTTAGAAGTATTTTGCTGGGTATAAGGGTACATTAGGCAAAAGCAAACCTTTTATTATTTTTTTTTTAGAATCACAGAATTGTATAGGTTGGATGGGATGCCATCCTCTCCAAGCCCCTGCTCATAGCAAGATCAAGGGTCAGGGTGTCCAGTCTGTCCTTGGATGCTTCCAAGGATGAAAATCCCACAACTTCTGGACACCTGTTCCTGTTCTTGACCACCCATTACCCACTAATGTTCCTTTTTTCTTGAATGCAGTTGGCCTTTCCCTTTCTTCAGCTTGAGCTTGTTTCCTCTTTTACTGTGCAGGTCTGAGAGCAGTATGAATTCATCTTCTCTGTGATTTCCCCTTAAACAGTAGCAAAATCTGCTCTCTGCAAAATCTGTTTAGAATTCCCTTTTAGAGCAGACTCAAATCTCTCTGTGTTTATGTGCGTGTCCCAGGACCCTGATGGTTTGGGTGACTGTAACTCTCAGGTACATGGTGTGATTCTTGGTGTGTCCTGTGGAGGGCCAGGAGTTGGACTCAGTGACTCTGATCAGGCTCTTCCAACTCAGCGTGTTCTGTGATTCTGTGACTTTCTCCAATATGTCAGTGTCTCTTATTACATAGCACCAAACTGTTTACTTGTTTCATAGAATTCTCTCTCTTTTAATCTTATTGCGCCGCCAACCCCCACCCCAGCCCACATTTCCAAAAATTATGAATTCAAGAAAGGTGCTGCATTTCTAAAGCTCTTCCAGCCGCTAGCTACAAGCAGCCATTCCTCTGCTGCAACTGAGATGATGCTTCTGGAACTTTAGGAGCTCTGAATCTAAGTGTATGGGGTTTGGGTGGCAAGATTCTTGTAGTGAGGGGGCTACAGGGATGGCTTCTGTGAGAACCTCCCAGAAGCTTCCCCCCTGTCCAACAGAGCCAATCCCTGGAAGCTCCAAGATGGACCCACTGCTGACCAAAGCCAAGCCTATCAGTGATGGTAGTGCTGTCCGGTGATAACACATTTAAGAAAGAAAAAAGTTATTGCAGAGGTGTAATTGTGGTCAGAGAAGAGTGGAGTGATAAGATGTGAGAGGAACAGCCCTGTTGATACCAAGGTAAGTGGAGAAGGAGGGGAAGGAGGTGCTCCAGGTGCTGGAGCTGAGATTCCCCTGGATCCTGTGGTGAAGACCATGGTGAGGCAGCTGTGCCCCTGCAGCCCATGGAGATCCATGTTGGAGCAGGTATCCAGGTATGCCATGCTGGAGCAGGCTCTTTGCAGGGACCTGCATACCTGTGGAGGCAGGAGCCTGCAGACCCATGGACAGAGAAACCTACCAGGTTTGCTGGTAGTGATGCCTTTTCCTGGTCTTAAAATCAAGAGTCAAACACAGTTAGAAGGGAAAAAGGGATTTTACCTCTGTATTTATTTTAATGATCCTTAGGTACACTATGTCCAGGTTGAATGCACCAAAATGCACACCACAATGCCCACCCCCAAAATATCTGATGTAACATTATAGGTTTTACTAATTAGCGTATCTATCAAAGATTCCCCAATGAGAGGCTCAAGTGAGCCCCCCTCCCCAAGGAGCCTTCCCCTGGATGGTTTTATCTTGGTTTACAGAATATGTTCTGGAGAGGACCTTGGGGTCTGGGGCACACTGATCCCTAGCTACGAAGCTTCTAAAATGTTTAGTCTCCTAGCTGAACAAACAAGTCCAAGAATGGAGGGAAAAAGCACTAGGAATACAGAAGTTGTAAAAAGGTATAACAGGAGTATAAAAGAAAAGGCAAAAAATCTTCGTGGCATCAGTAGGACTTTCTTCTCCCTCCTTTTTGGGATGCAGGGAGGTTGTCCCCAGTTCATGAGTCTGAAGGGCACTTTTTTTGTCTTGCTACTCAGTAGTGCATCCTTTCCAGTGTGCTTCGCCAGGCTCTCAGGGGCTGGGACTTGGCTTATTCATGGGGTTTTTCTTTAAAGGCTCCTCTTAGGAGTCTCTTTGGCATTACACAGATCTCTGAGGCTGTGCAAGCCCACATAGCTACTTGGGTTTTGGCAATGCAAGCCAGGACACACTAGGAGAGGCTGGGATGCCATGAGGCACCCCAGCTTTAGCCCACATCACATCACTTCGGTTTTGGCTCATAAGCCTGGCTGTGAGCAAAAGCACTTTTGACAATTAGGATTAGGAAGGCAAAATGAAGTCTTCCCACAGCAGCGAGCTTCATGAAGCAGGTGCTGCATGGATGGTATTCTGCTCCTTTCCTATTATTAATATTCATCTTGCTTTTCAAATCTAATACTAGTTAGACCTTCACAGGAAAACAAATGAGGTGTCTTCCTTACGGTAAAAGCTTGAGAAAGGCAGGGCAGGGCATTAGCATCTGTATGCTGTTTTCCTTGGTTTGAATATGATCTCCAAGCACTGGCAACATTATTTGAATCTAATAAGCAATTTTAGAGTCGTGATATTCTAGCAGTTCCATCTATCTAGAAGACAGGCATTTTGAAGGACTCCATTTGGTGGGTTGGCAAAGCTGCATCTGTACAGAATAAGAAGAATGTAGATATGACATATTACATTATCTCTTTCTTTTTCTCCGTTAAGGCAATTTCAGTCCATGCATATGAAAGCTGCATATGTGAGTGAAGCCCGAGGCACTAGATGAATAGAAATCATTTCAACCATAACACCGCACCTATCAGGGAACTCGCACATTTACACAGGTATTTTTCATCTCTCATAATTTTTTCTTTTTTTTCCAGCAAAGTGCCAAATCCTGTGGGCATTGCTTAGCATCACAGGCATTCTGCAATGAGAAACTAAAGAAAGACAAGCCAATGCAAAATGAGAGCTGTAATATTCACAACAGAGAAGAACTAAAGAATTTGTTCAGCTTTCCTCAATATTAGTTCAGCTACAGCAGATGTGTTTTAGTTCCATGGTCCTGATTCCTCCTTTTTTATCTCTTTCTTATTCAGACAGCTTTATTGTTTTTGTGAACTGGAATCTTGAACTCCATCTCCTCTAATCAACAGTAGAGACAGATACTAATAAAAGTTAGAGGGTGAAATGCCTGCCATGGGGGAGTGCTGCATTTTGTGTCAGCTTGATCAAAAGCAAACTCCTCCTCTAAAACATTCGATAGTTACTAAAATATATTTTAATTACTTATTAAAGGACTTTTGTGAAGCAAAAGCTGACAGAGTGTCAGTTTTTAGAAGCACTTGGAAACCCACGCACTGCATAAATGCTTTCAACGCATATACATACATACATATATATAATGTATATATATATATATATATATAAACAGAGCTTGGAATATTAACTTCTTTCCCACTCTAGGATCCTCACTATAACAATTTCCAGATTTTGCCTACAAGACATTCAGGCATTATGGAGAGAGTGCTGTGAAAAGATTTGGGCAGATGCACAAGTTGACACTTCTGTTTCACTGTGCTTCAGTGGCTTGAGTTCCTGCAACCTCTCTGAGGCAGAGCACCAGAGTAGGTCCCATGCCCAGTGGAGCACTATGTTGGGAGGGATGCAGGCTGCAGGCCAGGAAGCATGGATGGCTTTTCCACAAAGTGCAGTCGCCGCTGCCATGAGCAGTACACAGCAGAGCTGATGGCAGCAGAGTTTGCAGAAAGAGTGTTGTGCTCAGGTAACTAAAAGTTATATAATGATGTGTCCAAATGGGTCTGGTTTTAAGTTACATCAGCATCCTTAGCTGGTATTCTCTGTGTGATTTGCTGTGCAACTGGAATGGTAGAGTTCGTTTGGGGTAGATCTTATGGAATTGATCTAAGTACTTGTTCCAAAGCATCTTCTGTGGATGTTGCAGAAAACAGAGCAGAAAGCCTAGCCCAAAGTATTCTGAGCAGGCCACTGTATCAGCTCCTCCTACATGAGCTTTAGCAAGGAGATATGGCTAAATAATCATGCATGTTTCAGCTTTGAAAGAAGATAAAAATAAATAGGAAAGAGACCACAAACAATCCTTTCTGACAGAAGAGGATGATTGTTTAAGTTTGTTTTGATTGAGCACTCTATTAACCAAAAATGGAAATTCAGATAGGTTATGCTGCAAATCCAGCTGGTATTTCTCATGTTGTGTCATCTAGAAAGAAAGAACTGAAAGTAGAAAAAGGTAGGCAAAGACAAAGTGTTTTGAATTATGTTAAAAAGAAAAAAAGGAAATTGTTTACTTTTTGCTTAAGGAATCAATCACTGGAGAAGAAAAGCTTCTTTGGCTAATGACTCAGCTGGGATCCATGTAAGTGGCATTACCCCTCTGCAACCTTGCTATTGTTTTAGAGCTTTTTGATTAACAAAAAAATGCATCTTTCATAAAGGAAGACACTAGCTCTATGCTGGTAATACATTTTGCCATGGACTGTATAACATTCCCTTATAGTTAATAATAAAAATTAGTGCAGATTATAAGGTCAAAAATGCATTTCCTTTTACTGTGCAAGGTAATTTCACCTGGCTGTGGAATCCTCTTACAGGGAACACTTTGTGGTGGGGCACATATTCTTTGGCACTGTTTGGAACAAATTTAAGTTGTACCATAAGATAAAATAGTGGTTTGGCCAGGACTTTCATATCAGGTATGCTGGTGCTCACAAAGGGGCAAACAGTAATGCTGAGGTGAGAGCAGTGTTTTGGAAAAATGTTTTCTTCACAAGTCAGTAAAAATTTCAATTTCATAACTATTTAAGTTTTAAATGTGTTCCTGAATTCATATCAAATTGTACATTAAAATATGAGCAGAAGTGCTGTAAAAGTCAGAACCTTTATTTCATCATTGTCAAATAAGGCTGTTTGATTTTTTTTTTCTTCCGAAGATATCTAAATAAATTTTGAAAATTCCACCTTAAAATTGAAAAAAAATATATTCAATTTGAGGTTGAACAAACTGTTTCTTCAATCTGGACATGCATTATAGAGTTAGGGAGCAGGCTGCCTCTTACAAGACATAAAAATAAATTATTCATGCAGCCTAAATACGATGTATCCATTATTTAGTATCACCCTGTTGTTTCAGTTTCACATTACTCACACAGCAAAAATGCAGGAAAAAACCAAATTCTGTGTAGTATAGGTTCATCACATTTGATCTCATAATAAATGTAATTGTCTAATAAATTGGTGTGCCATAGATCTGTAAAGGAGGGTATGAGTAATTAGAAGTGCTGTATGATCAAACAGGGGAGTTCTTCCCTGCAGTCCTGAAGAAGCAGCACTTTAGACTTGGTGAAGCTGTGAGCTGCTCGCACTGATATTCCTGCTGTCAGTCCACAACAGGTCTGTTGACAGGTGCCATTGATTTTTCTAAAATGCCAGCAGGCTGACTCCTGACTGCCTTGTCTCTGTTCTCCCACAAAATGCAACCCGCAGAACAGGTCAGGAGAAGGCATCCCAAAACTGAGGAATGCAATGTGGGAAGTTGGCTCTGGGGAAAATTCGTCAGAACTTGCAGAAGAGGCAGTGCTTGTGAGGAGAGACTCAAAAAGATAATAAACTGTTTCTATTCTGATTTCTATAGTCAAAAGAAAGAGAAATTTTAAGTACCGGTCTGCTGAGATTTACTCTCCTCTGACTTACAAATTGGAGAGAACAACCTGTATCCTTCTCAGAACCTGGTTCCCAGTGGAAATACATACTAATAGAGGAGTAATGGGTTGTCACGTTCCCTGCCAATCTCTTTCTTTAATCCACAGATGTTTTATTATCTCACTCACTTCTCTTTCCACCATTGCATTCAATCCACTGCAAGTACTTTCATGCCAGGAAGCCAGGCATACATGGAGCAGAAATGCCTTGCCTACATATTTTATGAGGGTCCTTAACCACACGCATGGAAAATGTTTATTTTATAAGTGCAGAATTGTCCCCTGGGGATGTTTTACTGCGCAAATGAGCCTAATGAGCATTAGAAGAGCAGTTTTGTTCAGGAAAGTGGTAGGTTTGTTCCTCCTTAATTTTTTAATTACAACCCCTGACCTGAAGGACTAGCATGAAACTGTAAACAGATCAGGATTACAAGCAGCATGTCTTTTTAATCAGTGCCACTGAGGGGAATATAGCAATGTGTATCCCCCATGCTGCTCAGGGGTGATGCAGGGTGAACTCTTGCTCTGCTCAGTGTCAGCACTGACCTTGCTGCTGCTCCCCTGGGAGCCCCTGTCTCCTCTGCTCTTTGCCAGGGACCTGCCTGGGCTCACAGGCGTCTCCCTGACACAAATCCCATGTAATAAGGAGACCACAATGGGGCACGTGTGAATGAATGGACTTTGCTCCCCAAGGAAGGGAGCATCATTCAGACACATATCATGCAGCTCATGGTTTTCTCATCAGATGAGGTCTGTGGTCAGTTGTCAGCACAGATTTGCAGAGATAGGAAAAGATGAAACAGCAAAATACCTTCTTACGGTTCTACTTAACAAGGAAAACTTATCTCATCTGACTAGCAGGCTGTGCCCATTGCCAAAGGTAGTGACTGGTCCCTTCTCATCTGTTTTTCTTCCTGTTATTCCCTCTGACTGATCACAGGAATAGTATCTTATACCACCATAGAAGATTATATAATTATTTCATCCTGCTCTTTTAGGTTACTTGATTAGCATGCCTATAGTGTACTATAGTATTTTCTGGGTGATACAAAAAACTGATCAGCACCCAAAAAAATTGGATTTTTCTCCTCAGACCTGCTAGTAATTTCTGAGCAGTGAGATGGATTGCACCTATGGGTACCATTAGGGTGACTCCCCCTGCAACATCCCCAAATCTCTGGGCAAATGTCAGTGTTAGCAGGTTGATTTCTTTGTCCAGGCACCACTGTCCCTTTCAATCAAGATCTCAGAGCATATGTCAGGCTGCTTTTCACCACTCATCTTTTGAAAAAAAAAACCACCCCAACAGCTTTATATTGCTGCTCCTGCTCATGCTGAGAGCATGTCATCAATGGCCATGTCCTCATATATGGTGTTCTATTATCTGGGTATACATACCTATATCTGTTTTCTGTATATCTGTTTTCATCAGTCAGAAAAAAATAAAGGAAATATATATTTTTTAAGGCTGTACTTTGCTTTCATGTTAAATTTATTTTACTAGAAATATAGCAAGTGAACCTGAAGCATTCAAAATTGGGAGCCCAAAAAACCTCTGGTTACATATGCATGTAAATATCTATGTGTATCTCTATTTTGTACATAGAAACATACACAGGGCTAGAATCATCTATCTGGAGCTGTTGTCCTTGTGTATGTTTTATGCTAGGGATGTGGAAATGCTGAGAAAAAAGTGAAGAAGTGAGTGTGCTCAGATGGGGGCCAGAGGCTTGGCTTTCTAAACAATTGAAGCTCTTCTGTCAGTAAAAGCACGGCAGCAGTCAGAGCCCATGCCAGAACACAAGTATACATGTTCTGCAAAAACAGTCATTATCCAGAGAACATCAGATTTCTGCAGTATAAATCCATAAAAAAGAGTTTTGAAAATGGAAGGGGGGACTCAAATATAATTGTGATTTTTTCTGGTGTCTTGAGAGTCCTTTGCACTGTGTATTTCTGAAAACAGGCCATTTTTTCCTAGTAGGAGAATGTGTTATCTGGTGCTGACTTCTCTCAGCACTGTTTGCAGAATAGATGCCTTTTTGTTTGGCACTTGCTGAGTATACAGAACACAAAGAATGGTTTGAATTGTACCAGCTGTTAGCAACACCATGGTAATGTATCTGTTGCTTACCCTAGCAGAAAGAAACCCTAACCCCCAGTGGTTCAAGGTGTTCCTATTTTCTCTTCTACTTCCATCCCATTCCCTTTCATAATCAAAACATCACTATGTTAGATGACATAGATGACCTGAAAAAAGAAGTCTGATTTTTGCAGAAAAAAACTTAGTTTTCAAACAAAATTATCTTTACAGAAGACTGTGGAAGGGTGGTTGCTGGCTCACTGAATCTATGTACACATCCCCTTCCTAATTGGGAAGTGCGTGAGGTATCCATATAATTTTTTGGTGGTAATTATCTTCTTAATTAATATCGAGTAGGAAAGCACATGTTTTCCCTGAGAAAAAAAGAAAACTAGTTTCCACAACATGAAAGAGCTCCTTTCTTTGGTCAGAGGACACTGCTTTTAACAGCTCAGTCACATTTTACTGTGCAGTTCTCTGGCATGTGAGTCCTGCAGGGCCCCAATATGGTAGGAAGATGGTAACTCTTAATATCGGAGACATTATAGTTGAAATAATATAGGCTATTACACATTAAGAAGAAAGAGCAGGTAATTTTTATAGAACACTTGTTCCCTCAGCTATAATTTTTGTATCTTTTTCTTTCTTATAGGTGAAAATCCTCATAAAAGGGTATTAACAGTTCCATGTCATAAGTGCCTGTTATCTTGCTTCTACTTAAGTGATAGTAGGAACTTCCAGTATTTCTAAGACCTTCCATGTTGCGAAGCAGTTAATTTTGACATTTTGTCAAAGACAACAACTATTAAAAATAACTATTTTTATTTAGTGTAGCAGTGGCATTACTTCCCTACGTAGTATCAAAGTGTGAATCTCAGGGTGAGACACATTTAAGACAGCAGGAAGTCTTGATGGAATATTGGTCGGAAAAATTGTTTACATTGTCTGGAGAAGAAAGGGGTTTGGGGGAAAAAAGGGTGAGAAAGATTAGGCAGCCAGGATTGCTTGATACCTTCTGACACTCTTTGTTCTGTTGCTCCTGAAAACTCAAGGAACAGAGTTAGTGAAGTATCTTAAACACATTTTTATGTATATTGGTGTTGCATGGCCTGGTTTTTGGCCACAGAGGTGGCTTCTGTGAGAAGCTGCTAGAAGCTTCCACAATGTCCAGCAGAGCCAATCCCTGGTGGCTTCAAAGACAGACATGCTGCTGGCCAAGGCCGGGCTAGTTACAGATGGTGGTAACACCTCTGTGAGAACAGATTTAAGAAGAAATCAAAACAAATTTTGTGGCACAGTTTTAGTTCCAGCCAGCGAAGAGGAGGAGGTGAGAACATGAGAGAACAACATGCAAACACCAAGGTCAGTGGAGAAGGAAGGGGAGGAGGTGCTCCAGGCACCAGAGCTGAGATTACTCTGCAGCCTGTGGTGAGGACCATGGAGAAGCAGCTGTGCCCCTGCAGCCCGTGGAGGGCCGTGGGGGATGTAGAGATCCCGTGCTGTGCTCCTGCAGCCCGTGGAGGAGGAGCCTACGGCAGAGCAGGTGGATACCTGAGAGGAGGCTGTGACTCCCTGGGAGAGCCATGGAGAGAGGGGCCCTGTTCCCAGGCTGGAGCAGCCTGTCCTTGAAGGACTGCACCCCGTGGAAGAGCGACCACACTGCAGCAGTTTGAGGGGGACTGTTTCCCATGGGATGGACTCACGTTGTAGCACTACACAAGGAGCTGTTCCTCAGGAGATGGAGCCGCATTGGAGAAGTTCACAGAAAACTGTCTCCCATGGGAGGGACCCCATGGTGCAGCAGGGGAAGGACTCCTCTTCCTGAGCAGCAGGAGAAGCCACAGGTGAGATGAACTGACCATAACTCCCATTCCCTCTCTCCTTGCGCTGCTGGGGTAGGAGGTAGAGCTGGGAAGGAGAGAGGGGTAGGGGGAAGGTGTTTTTAAGGGCTTATTTTATTTCTCATTATTGTGATCTGATTTTGTTAGTAATAAATTCACTTCATATCTCTAAGTTGAACCTGTTTTTCCCATGATGGTATGTAATGAGTGATCTCTCTCCCTGTCCTTATCTCAACACCTGAACCATTTGTTAATTTTTCTCTCCTCTGTCTGGCTGTGAAGGGGAGTGAGCGAGAGGCTTTCATGGGTGCCTGGCATCCAGCCAGGGTCAAACCATGACATAATGTCATCTGTAAATTTCTTCTTACAGTGCTGAAATCACAGCCACATTACATTTCTCACTTCTTCACCATTTCATTTTTACCTTGTCTCCATCATCTTGTGACTTAACTGTGTGGCAAATGCACACTCAGTCTGTAAATCTGTTAATTGCAGTGTGTTTTGAGAAGACTCATTACGAAAATGCCTTTCAAATTATAAAAGATTGAAACAGACTTGGCTTCTCGCAGTTAGTGAGATCAGTAGATCTCTACGTGGCTATTTAAAGTGGTTTTGTTTTTCAGAGGTTAGCATGGTCGAAAACTATGAGTACTTTTTACTCTTCCAGTAAAAAGTAGCTGTGGTTTAGAGGAGAGGTTTGCAAGCAGCTCATGTCTGCCATGGGCTGGGTGTTTTGTGGACAGAAAAGGAGCACTATAAATAACGCTTCTTCACAATTACCAGGGGTATACCTAAAAGATGTACCAGTTGTTGCGCTTCCAAGGTTGCCTGAGGCTCATACAAATTCAGTGTTCACTCAGTATTCAGTTATGTTTCATTGAAAAATATTTGTATCAGCAGTGAGAAAAATAATAACAAACCCTGAAACTTCAGCAACCAGGTGTGTGCTTCTTCAGTGTTCTCACTGAAAGACGTTAAGGGACATTCAGAATAATATTTGCAGTTGCCCATCTCAAAGGATGGATAGTCAGTTCAGGGCTGATGCACCCATGAAACTATCTGCTATCCTGCAGACATTCCTTCAGAAAGGAGCTCCAGAGCAAGATTTAAAAGCCAAGAGTTGTGAACAGTGAGTCTTCTTTTGACTATAGGCTGATCACCAGATAGCGTACCAGAAAGGGGACAAGTGGCCAAGGAGAAAGTTGGAGGAAAAACAATGAATATAATGAAGGCTGTGATAACACCTTCTCCCTCTCTTTCTTAATATGGGCTGGTAGCTACATTAGAAAAAGAAGAAAAATCACAGAATGGCAGAATCACAGAATACGCTGTATTGGAAAGGACCCACAAGGATCATCGAGTCCAGCTCCTGGTCTAATAAAACTTACTGGGACTCCACCTTGCCTTCATCACATCATCTACGGGGTGAACTTATAAGGGATTGATAAAGCATCAGTAAAGAAGACACGGGAAAATTAAGGTATGCAAAAGTAGCCTTTTCTAAGAGAGAACCACATTTTTTAAGGTCTTCTGTGGCCACCTCTCATTTGCTGTACCACCCTAGCTCCTGTTGCATACATGCTTTATTTCTGAATCTGCTCCTTTGCATCCTGGTGTTATTAAAGGTTCAAACCAGGTCCAGGGCTCTGTTGCACAAGGGTGTGTGCAGGAATAGAAAGGAAGATAAGCACAAAGGTATTGATACACAGAAGTACTTTCTCCCACTTCTTGCTCTTATGTTAAGTTGAATTTATTCTCTGTGTTTTATTGAAGCTTACCAGCACTGTAGGCTGTCACCATGGGGCACTATTAAAATTTTGAAAATTTTCAGAACTGAGTCAAAATATCCTGTTTAGCAGTAATACCTAGGAGTTAATTATCCATAGTCTCCCAGGCAGTGATAGCAGAAAAAGATGTGCTGGATACACATTGCCTGCTTATCAAAAGAGAGTGTCCAAATACCAAACTTTCATGTTTTGTTCTACATAGATTCAAAAGACCCAGCGAACACTGCTCTGTGATAAAAAAAGAAATCACTGAGGACATTTTCATAGCCAACTGTTCCCCTCATAAGTTCACTGAAAGTAGTTTCTGCTACCAGGATGCTGTTCGGAGAAAAAGCTCTTTGCAGTGTTGATTCAAAACATTTTGTGCCTTCTGATGCTAGACTGGCAATAAAAAGTAATTACTTACACCAGTTAATAAAGCACATAAGGTAAAGCATCTCAAAGTAGATGATGAACAGAAATTAAAGAGGATGTCAGGATTTCCTCTAAATAAACTTTATTCTGCTCTCATATTTAAAAACTGTGAATAAAGCTTTCTGCTGTGATGTGTTAGAGGAGGCAAAAGAGTAGCACAATAAAGTGCTACTTTATTTCTTATTATAAGAAATAAAGTAGCACTGAGGACAGAGATTACACTTGCTCCACTTCAGAGTTCAAGAATTACTTTTCTCTTCTGAGGACACCAGCCTGAAATACATTCTTGCCTGGATCCTCATCTGGTATTTACTAAAAAGAAACATTTGTAAGAAATTAAACTCAAGAATTCAATGTACTAAGAAATATTTTTGTTTGATTTCCTTATGGCTGGGATGTTTTATATTTCCCTTAAAATGTGTACTGAAAGTATGACCTTTGATATATTTGATTGGAAACAATGCAGAGTTTGAATTGTTTTTGTTGTCCTAAAATGTCATCACATGCAGAAGAGAGATATGTTCATTACAGCTTAGCAGTAGCTAAGTTAGGATAGCTTTCTCTCCTCCAACAGCTGTTCACACGCTGAGGAAGAGCAGGTTATCTCCAGAAGGTAGCTCTGATGAGCTGTTCCCTCTCCAAGGTAGTCATGTCAGGGAGCTGCCTGCAGCTCTGCCCTGCCTGGGCTCCAGTTACTGCACACTCACGTGCATAACTCTTCCCTCAGCCAGTCAGTATCCTTTTGGAACTACTGATACTTTAAAATAAATCCACAGATGAGAATAAATAAATTCTGT
The DNA here is from genome assembly GCF_017639235.1 of Corvus kubaryi. Classification (NCBI taxonomy): domain Eukaryota; kingdom Metazoa; phylum Chordata; class Aves; order Passeriformes; family Corvidae; genus Corvus; species Corvus kubaryi. Next base: position 33,791,007 of record NW_024581137.1, on the reverse strand, counting down.
CCCCTACAAGGCGGGTAGACAGAGGAGGCTGTGGAGGATCAGCAGCAGGGAGGCAACTGGGAGAGAGGAAGCTGGCATGGGCTACAGCAGCTCTGCAGTGAGTTTCCCCTGGCGTTAGCTGCAGCGATCTAACCAGAGGTGCTGTAGAGAGGCTTTTTTCATGAAGGGCTTCTGAGCATATCCATGAAAATGTATTTCCCCCTCCTTTCCCATCCTCCTCTTATAGAGCATGAGCCCAAGCTCACAGGCTGTCCAAGTTTCACAAGGTTTCAGCTCCCTTCCTTATTGCTCTGTTTCAGTTCTGATGATCTTTTCCACAGCAAGAAAAATAGTACATCTGACTGATTCAATCTTGTGCTCTATTTAGCCAGTAAACACCAGGGTACCATGAGTGGGGGTGTGCTACAGTGGGGATTACTGTAACACGCATATATCAAACCAGGAGTCCCGTGGAAAGGAAATATATATATGGACAGATTCTTGGTAGATGTTTCAGAGATGTTTATTTCTCCAGCCGCATGGCCGGGGCTCTGCTCAGGAACTCCGCAGTCACGGGACCCGAGGGTCCTTGGCCACACCAGGGAACCCAAACCAACCAATGGGGAATGAGGCTGACCAGGGGCAGGGAAATCCCCGTGTCTCCCCCCCAGGGCCCCTCTCCCAGGGCTACACGGCAGGGGAGGAGACCCCAACAGGGGTGGTTCTTTTGAGCTTTCAAGTCTAAAATGGAATACAGAGAATATACTTCAAAGGTAAACAATCCCCTGGTGATGGACCTCCTTTTCACTGTGGTGGTCCTGGTGAAAAAATTTTGCAGGAAAAGGATAGAAATATGAGGCCTCAGGGTTTTTATTTGGGTTCTAGCTTGGGTGGTAGGCAAGGAAAGGCAACCAGTAAGCACCAAGGCAGGAAAAAAGAAAGAGAAGAATTGGTTTCCAAGGACTAAATGCACCCACAGTTCTTTTCCCTCTACTTCAACACTGAGATGTAAATCCATGGATGCAGCTGCTCATAGCAGCTTCTCAGCACATTAGAAGTAAAGATTGCTGAAGGGTTTTGTTATCTCTGAATTCCTCATACATTTGGGCTCATTGTGTAAGAGCTGTGATTACATGAAACAGGAGTGAAAAAGCATTTTGTTCTATTTCCACCTTGCTCTTCCTAGCCTACTTCTCAATCCTCTGCCTATACCGTGTTACAAATGTAAACAACTTTGCTTTTTAAAAGTTGGAGCACAGTTTTTGTGTTTCCAGGTCTGGAAGCCCATGAATGCACTGAAGGGGGAACACGTGGAGTCAAGTAAACACTCCTGAGGGCAGTGAGCAGTGGGTGCTCCGGTGTGTGCTGTGGTAGAGTGCCTTCTACACTCAGTGACTGAACAAATCTAGCTCTGCTGGCTTTGACCCCATTGCAGTTTTGACCCCATTGATTCTGCATGGCTGGCACCTTGCTTGTGACCAGGTAATCCTGCAGCTGAGTTTGCCTGCATGGACAGAGCCCCCAGATCCCTTAGGTGAATGAATAGGGAGCAGCTCACAAGACAGTGTGACTAGGATGCATCTTCCCCATGACACTGAAATTCAGGAAATTTTAATGTTGTGCCAACATCCTGAAACACCCTAGAGGTGAAACACCCTAAAGATTGGCATAGAATCAGATCCTTTTATGGGTTTGTGGACATCTGTTGAAACAGAGATATACAGATATTATTGTTACAACAATTTTGTTTGCTGTTACTATTTCCATGTAAAAATGGAAACACTTATCCTATTTCATCTTTGAGTGAATCTGAGTATCTCATAAGCTTCAGTCTTGGTACAGTGAAGGCTTTCTCAGAAGGAGCAGATCTCTAAACAGCATTGAAGGACATGGATTGGGATTAATAAACTACTTTTCGGCTTAATAACTTGCTTAACCTGCTTTTCATGTTGTGCTTCTCTGATGAGCTACTCCATTCTTTCAATGGCACCCTTCTGTCTGTGGCTGTTTTTTCAGACCTCCCCCTTATTTTATTTCTTGCCATTATATTTAAGCCCTTTGGAGCAGGTCCTGCAGGATGCTAGGCACTGCAACATGCTCTGCTTGTGGATGGCAAGGCAGGGGACTGAATGCTTGAACACAACTCTGAGCGAACACAATGTGTTTTCAGGTTGTTTGGGCATTTTGGCTCTAAGATGTGTATTTAATAAAAAGCTGTGCAGGACAGAGTTTATTTCTTTTCCATTATTAATGTCCACTAGAGAAATGCTGCCTGAAGAAGGCTTATTGGACAAAATTGTTTCCCACTGGGATGCACAGCATACAAAACTTTCGCAAGTGACAGAGGAATATGCAAATAAAGGCTTGGCTTTAAGCTAAGGTTTTTTTGGTTTGTTCATACTGAACAATGTGGTGGGATAAGTTGCTTTGTTCCTAAACAACGTTTTTAAGGCATCCCAGTAGAACAATTAAAAAAAATTATTTATTTATTATTTTATTTATATTTTTGGTTTTTTGTTTGGGGATTTTGGTTTTTTGTTTCTTTTTTGGTTTTGGTGGGTTTGACTTTTTGGTTTTGTTTTTGGTTGTTTCGTTTTCTTTTTTTTTCTTATATGTTTTTGTTCTTTTGAGAGACACAGATGTCCTTCACTTGAGATCCTAGGAAGCCAAAGAGATAACCCGAAGTAGTGAACAGTATGTACTAATACCCCAGTTTCACAAACAAAAATGGCAGTGGCCTGCCCAGGGCCATGCAGAGTAGGCCGAGGCAGGAGCAGCTCTTGGTGTTAGGTTCCAGACAAGTCCTCAGAAGGTGTGTTTGTTACTGTCAGTTTGATGGGCCATGTTGCCATATGGGGCTGTCTCCTAAACATCAGGGGGATCCCAACCATTCAGGATAAAATCTTGCAAATCCTGTTGTTGAGGAGGATTATCAAGGTGTGTATCTCACTACTTCTTCTTCTGTCTTTATTTATGCACAAGACACATTTTTTCTTCAAAACTTGGTGTTTGCACTCCAAGGAGGCAAGAAGAGCTGTGAAACAAAGCTCTGTGTGGTGCTTCCCAGAAAAACCTCTGACAAACTAGAAAGGAGGCTCACCCTGCAGTGAACCAAAGCTATTTCAATGCATGGTGATACATCCATTTTCTCTTGCACAGGACATGGAGTCTGTCTCTAGAGACAATGCAATGTCTCTGGGACATGCGTTAGCAAGAGCATTTGCAATTCAGATTAAGATCTCTAAATTGTGTTACTTAAAGTTAGAGCACAAGGTTTCTTCATTGAGTTATTAAGAGTTATGAACTATTGTTTAGTTTCTAAATAATTTTGAAACTTCCACAAGCCAGAAAGGTCACATTTCCTGCAGCTCCCATTAATTTATTTTCAAAATGTTCACATTCTGCAGGTCTGAAATCCAGGTCGTTTTCAATTAGAAGTCAGTTCAGGAGTCTAAGTTTAGATTTTCATTTCAATCTTATACTGTACAAAAGACAAATCTCTCCCTCAAAATCCCTGGTTGGCAGTCAGATGATGACTCTTCCTCTAAAGTAATTTTCTTTTACACAGTGTTAGAAAAGGTCCTTCTCTTCTGACCAGAGTTCTATAAAAAGGGCAAGCTCAAATGTAAAGCACTCATTTCTTTACGTCAAAGTCAATGAGACAAGAGAAGATATCATTCATCACCATTCTGGGTGAAAGAAGATTGTCTTTGCTAGTTTGAGCTTGGGCATCTTGAAACCTCTGGAAGAAATTCCAATTTATATATTATATTTTCTGCACATATGAATAAACATGCAAGCTACTAAAAGTGATTCAGAAAATATAGTTAGCAAGTCCACAGGAGCTGTTATTCAGCATGACCTTGTCCAGGCTGCGTGCACATAAGGTTTCAGCTTCTTCTCAAATTCTGGGCCTCAAGACCCTTTACAAACACTAATCTCTTCATCAGTATTTTCAACACTATCTGTCAAATACATTAACATGGCTTTTTCTTACTCTGAAACACTTTTGTAAAGAAATATCAGTTCTCAGTCTTGTCTTGTGGGAAACAGTGATGCAGAAACTTCTACAGGCATTAGTCAATTTGATTTACAGCCCTGGAAAGAACTTGGATTGATGTAGTGGCAAAACTACACATACTTTAAGCAGAAGAATCATAAACCTGTGTTTCTATAGTTATAAGTAAGAAAATGTATTGGGTGATATGGTGAGGGGTTTTTAAGTATAGTAATGTAATTTTATAGTTTAAGTTAAGAATTTAGATGTTATAATAGAAGTAGATGTGTGTACGTGAGCTAACAAGCCATCGGTTGTGAAACAGACGCAATGCGGTAAAAAGCACTAAAGGTGATAGGTTACAGAGTCAAAACAAAGTTTCATGTTAATTGCTTATTGGACCAAAAAGTTATAAATTACAATGTAACTCTGAAACTCGTGACTTTCTCCATTACAGTGACTTGTTACTGAATCACATTCTCTGAGACTGATGCCTTGTTTGTTTTTAAGTAACAAATCCTGATGATTGTGATCGTCCCATCTCTTGGATAAAAAGGCGCCAACAAAATAACGATAATGACATGCCTGTTCAAGCTTTTGGCAGCCACAAACTGCTAATAAACAAAATACATTAGAAGCATATTCTTATAAATTCCTAATAAAGTGACCAACTTATGCTCTCTGTTGTGCACATGAAATTACAGATGCAACTGGATTAATTCTGGTCTGGTGTTACCATCTGCTGCATTGAAAATTTAAATTTCCATAGGCAGTCCAGCTCTTCTTATTTAGTAAACACTGAACATTTTTAAGACCTGACATTTGAGTAACACAGTCCTCTAATCAGACACTCATGGAAAGACTTAGAAGGTTCAAAGTTTCCAGGAGGCTTTATACCTGACCCAGAGATGATCTCAGATTGTTATTTTAAGACAAGAGGCTGAAACTTTCCACACATCTGGTGCAATTTGGTCCTTTGTTTATCACCTGAACCAGACATATCAATCCATTAATTCATGCAAATTCCCCAAATATCAAGTCACTGGATAGGAGCAAAGTATTTCAATAATTATAGCTACGTGACACTTTTTGTTGATGCAATGGCTGGGCAAAAGATATAAAAAGTGCAAAATCATCAAGGACTGAATATCAACCCCACGATTTACAAAAATAACTGAAGTTTCAACTAAAATAATATTGATTACCTGTAGCCAAAGAAAATACATTTCTTGTCAGTTAATCTACATGAGTAGCAGAGCCTAGGGGATAGAAGCATTGATCACAGTAGAAGGTAATTAGGTTAAGGACCACTAAAGCAAATTAGATATGCATGGGATCATCCAAAAAATGCTGATCAATGTCACTCTGTAACATTTCTCTACCAGCTTTGAAAGGTCATGATCAGGGAAAGGTTCTGATGATAAGGAGAGGGCAAATGTTACATCCATTTTCAAGTAGGGCCTAAAAGGGGTCTATAGGCCAGTCAGCTTGACCTCAGGTGAGTCAAGGCACAGGACAGACAAGAAGGTAATTTGGACATCAAATATTGATTTACCAAGGGCATATCACCCCTGACTAATCTTATTGCCTTATTGGCTCTGGATGAGGGCAGAGTAGTGGATGTTGCTTATCTTGACCTTTAGAACATTTTTGACACAGCTTTACATAATATGACCAAGGCTAAGCTGGTGAAATAAGATCTGGAGAAGTGGATGATTAATTGGGTGGAAAATTGGTAGGACTGCCAGTCTCAAAGGGTGGTGTTCAGACATAAGAAGTCCAGCAGACAGATTAGTGACTAGTGGCATCCTTCAGGGAGAGATACCAGGGCTGCAATGGTTTGGGATATTTATTGGTGATCTGGATGAGAGGATGGAGAGTGCTCTCAGCAACTCAGTGGACAAGCTGACCCCAGGGAAGCTTTGTGCCTGGCAGCAGGGGAAGCCAACTACACACTGGGTTGTCTTGGCAAAAGCATGGTCAGCGGGTGCAGGAAGGTGGATCTTCCTCTCTCTTCCACCCAGTGAGACCTCACACTGCAGTTTAGGGCTACCCAGTAAGAGAAAGACATTGCCACACAGGAGGGAGTCAAGTGGAGGACACCAGGATGGGGGGGGCTGCAGCACATGAAGGGTAAGGAGAGGTGGGGAAGCTCCCAGCCTTTTTAAGAGCTATCAGTGATGGGAGCTCACTGCCCTCTTCAGCTGCCCTCTTGGAGAAGACACAGAAGAGGGACTGGTCTCTTCCCAGAGGTGCATGTGACAGAACAAGGAGCAGCAGATTGAAACTGCAGCAAGGGTAGTTCTAGTTAGAAAAGTATTTTTGCAGTAGGTAAAATAAAAAATCACTATGAGGGTGGTCATGCACTGGAACAGGTGCACAGAGACACATCTGAGCAGGCACATCCTTGGAGACACGTTGCCTGGACACTGCCCTGAACAATCTGATCTAACTTTAAATTTGGCAGAAGGGCAGAAGGTTTTGGGCAGAAGGTTGGACCTGGTGATCTCCAGAGACTCCTCTCAAAGGACAGCATTCTGGATTTTACATGCAGCAGTTCCTCAGATATCCTTCAAGTATCTGGACAGGCCACATTGTGTGGCAGTGTCATCAAAAGAAGGCTCTTGGCCAGGCTTGAGAAGTAGGACACCGTGATCATGTGCATGATTATATTTATATTTATTGCCAATACAGTATCTAAATATTGCCAGTGTGGTATCTAGATCAAAACTCCATCATATATTACAAGAGATTATAGTGTAATCAGGTCATGATCCCTCCTGTTGGGTCAACAAGCTTCAGTGAGATCCCCTTGCTTTCTAAACTCCTTAGAGAAGTTTAGGTGTGGTTAGGTCCACTTAGCCTCAGATTTGGTCAACAGCCTATGCCTAAAGGGTTATAACGTAAGCAGGTTTGGCTAGAGCGTGGGGATCTGTGTGTGTGTGTGATGCAAGTGAAGACCTGACTATCTACTCAGTAGAGTTCAGGGTCTGTCCTGTAACCAGATGGTGCCACATGCTCCAGAAGCAGGAGGGAAGCAGAGACAAAGGCAGGGCTTGAGCAGAGATTTCTTCTCCCCTCCTTCTCTTCTAGGGGAAGTAACCCTGAAGAAGGATGGAAAATCGAATTGGAGCTGCTTAGCCAAGCATCAGAGCTCGGGAGAGGGATGGAGAGGCCTGGCACAGGCAGAGTGGGCGAGTGGGTAGGAGAGCAAGAGGCAAGGAAGGGCAGCCTGGCAGCTGGCCTGGATCTCAGCAGCTGCTGTACATGACCTGGGCACAACTGGGTCCAGAAGAGCCCTGTGGATAGTCAGAGTGGCTCACACCTAGTGTGTAATGCATGCACCTCACCTCAAATGAGTTGTCACAATTACACAGCAGCAGGGATTTTAATTCTTTTGGGCTATCTAATACTACAGTTTGAAAGCCAAAAAAAGTTTGGTTTTTTTTCAAAAGCATTTCAGAAGGCCAAAGGACTAAGAACACATACTGCTGAAAATTAATTATGGACATTTCCATGGCCTGTTGGGGGAATCTGTGTGAGTTACTTGTCCTTTACTTCCTCTCATACTCTGTGTGTTTGTATTCTGGGTTCCTTCTACCAGGCATTTGTCCAACTGCTGTGATGTTCCCTGCTTAGCCTTACTGAGAAAGAGAAGTTCTCCTCTTCTTCACCATTACCATCACTGCAAGGATGTATGAGGCCTTTCGTCCTGGGAATCTGGAGACCTGGTGTCTGGTCCTCAGCCTGTCACTGATGACTGGGGTGGTTATGTCTTGTGCAAAACACAGGCAGACTCTTGCAGAGATTTCTGCCTGCCCTGTACCGAATAGAGAAAATAAAGGTGAAGGTAGGAGTATGTCAGGTGGAAGCATTTCTTTGTGTATGGGGGGACATTACTAGGGCCTGGGGACAAGTCACCTCTTTGTAAAAAATGAGGTGGGGATGTGTGGTGGTGGTTACCCGTGGCTGTGCAGAACAACAGCTCCTGTAAGAGTCCCGATGGAGTGACCTCCCGTAAGAGCAGTGGCACGAGGCAGGAACAGTCCCCTGGCATGCTTCTTTGGAAGGCAGATAAAATCAAGTAACAGGACTATTTGGGAGACATGGGAGGGGAGTGGGGGAAGTGTGCTTCTTGTTTGGGATGCTAGATAGCGTGGTAAAATAGCAGGGACAATAAGAATTGCTAGAAGACACAAAGGGATAAAGTTTCTGGCAGATGTTTCTTCCTCTGCTTGCCATGGAGTTAGTTTATTATTAATACTTTGGGCCTTTCTGTTTAATTAAACATTAACTAGAGCTCAAGGCACACAGCCTCCTGAGCGTGCACGCAAAGCAGGAGCCTTGCAGAGTCAGAGGCCAGGGCTGCTGCTGAGGGTAGGGCCACAGAGGGCAGAGACGCTCTAAGGAATAATGCAGCCTCATCCCTTTGAAAACAGCATCCAGACTGATGGGAATGGATGTCAGCATGGCAGATGTTCTTACCCCTAAGATAACTAAAACTGAGGAATCTGTGAAAAATTTTCCAGGGAAATCGTTGGAAAAACTCTCAAAACTCTTATAATTGTGCTGAAACAAAAATTGTAGGAAACAATTCCTGCATTAAAAATGAATGGTTATTTTTACAAGGAGATGCTTCATATTGTGGATGTCTAAAAGTTTAGATATTATTTCTGAAGTACGTCTGAAAAGCTGTCTAATAGGATTTGAAGCAGTTGGACCCAGTGACTGACCTTTGGTGAAAGGCAGTGCAGGAATATCAGGTGCCTGAAATAGACACAGAATTTTCCTGATGAAAATACATATTTGCATGTGAAAAGCAGTATGAACATTTATGAAGCATAAGCACCTTTGATTACTCAGAAAATAAGAAGTATCAATATCTAGGCAGAACATACACACATTCTTTAAAGTATTAAAACCACTGGGGAAATACAGAAAAGTCTCAAGGCTATATGTCTGCATGGCTGTGTAGGGAAAGAAAAGCCATGTAAAAATAATAGATAGAAGGATCTGTGCAGAGAATCCAAATACTAAAGAAAAGAGAAAAAAGTATATTCTTCTGCTTTATTTAACTTTCAGACAGAAACTCAAGGGTTCACAGAGATACATCCATAATTCACAACTCATGAGGATAGTTCAGGAAAGTTTTTGTATGCTCCTTGAGCAGGAAATGTAATGATGCCAGTATGGGCTTACAAATAAGTTGATCAGAACCGCTTCCTGACTTCCAGTCTGTCTCACATGGACACAGTTTTTACAAACTTTCTAAAGAATATTGGCTCTTTTGAGAGACCTTGTTCTGCAATTTGTATTCTACTCAAAGCAATTCTTAAATGAATGTATTAAAGCAGCAGTACAGGATGGCTGCTCAGAAAAAGCCCTTGAACATTCTATTTACTTTTTCTGCTGTCAGATATGATCATGTTTAATTTTTCCAATATCTGTACAAGTTATTTTCACTGTTTGCACGGAACAGCTTTAGTGTTAGCTGCAATTAGTATTTTACTATGGTCTGGGCTGCCTGAATGATCAGTGGAGAAGGAAGAGTAATTCATCCCATCCAAAGTGGGATGAACTACTTTGTGAAAATACCTGTCTCCCTTCCCAGGCCAGAAGAGAGGACAGCCTTTCCCTCAGTTACAAATGGGTGCTACGGCTCATGGCTGGCAGAAGCAGCAACGCTGATGCCCATGGTGGTAGCATCACCCCACACAGCAGTACTCAGCAGCAGCCCCTGCCCTCGGGGTCCAGCCTCACCTCCCACATGGCATAAGTGCTATAGGGTCATTTGCAGATCCCCTGTCACTGTGCACATGAGGGATTTAGGTGCCTACTGAGGTGATAGATATTAAAGGAACCAGTGTTTTGGACAGCCTGCTGGGCAGAGCTCCCATGCTGAGCTTTCCGATATGATAGCCTTGGCTGCTTTATCTTCTAAAACCTAATTTCTAAACAATCCACTCTGTGCCAACATTAGGTATCAGGCTAGACTTAATTGTATCTTTCAAGGAATACTCTCACTTCTCATCATGCTAAGACCATCAAACAAAATGCTTCTCAATTTCTAGTTGATGTAAAGGATAGTTTATGGCATTTAGGGTTATACACTTACTATTCTGATGTCATTCTCAGTGTTACTGTCTGTCGGATTACACAGGATTCAATTAAACTTTTTTTGGTCTCATTTCTGACCAGTCACTCACCAGCCACTTTTGAAAGACCATGGGTTCTCTGTGGCATGAAGACAGACACAGCTTGCTCTATTACTTGTGTCAAAACTGATCTCTCCTAGGAAGGCACAAGAAACAATATATTTCTAGCTGTTTATCTCCATGCTCACAAACATATTCTTTCAGCTTGGTGAAACTGCTTTGAGCTTGTCATTAGCACAGGCACATCTGCAAAGAACCACCCCCCATATATATCTGAAGTATCCATTTTTACAAATGCGTAGTGCAGGCAATTCCTAATTCTTATTTAGCTGCATTAGATGTTCTTCTTGTAACAAAGGTTACACAGATGCAACATTCACATAATATTCTAAGGAAGCAAGTTGGCTTCTTTCATACTCTATGCCCCAACTAACTAGAACTGACAAAAGGGTTCTGCCCGTAATTCAGTCACATAAGTCAAATTGGAAACCTCTTAAATAGACCTTGCAGGGTTTACTTTCGCATGTTTGCATTTCTTCGAAGTTGAACATAGCTTGATAATACCAGGGATATGTATGCATAGACTAAAAAGAGTTCAGCATTGCACAGGGACTAAACCAAAGAAGTAGTAGCTCACCAGTTTATGAAAAGACTATACTCTGAGGTCTTTTTTGAGGTAGCACGTGCCAATATGCATAGGCACATGAGGTAGTACATGTCTGGCATTGGTAGGAAAGAATATTCAGAAGATTATTCAGACTTCAACAATATCCAGACAAAGGTGTGGAGCTGCTGCCTTTTGCAGGATCTTCTAGACCTCATCTGTTTCCATACAGTGAGAGCAGGACCAACCCTGCTGCAATTTTGGTAACAGCTTCCCAAGATCCATCTGGTCTCATTTGTGACAGGTGACGTCATGAAAGTAGGCAAGCCCTGCCATCCTTTCACACCTGGCAGAGCCACACTGCTGCAGGTAGGCATTTTCTCCATGTCTCTGTTGGGGAAAGCCAGGTGTCGTCCTCGAGAGATGCTTCAGTGCAGATGTACTCCTCAGCTGGGGACAGTGGACAGCATCCTGATAGCAAAATCAAAGAAGTCAGACAGAACTTTTTTAATGGCATTGGCCTAAATAATTTCTGTATTTTTTTTACTGTCATTCCTCTAAATTCTGGTATGAAATGAGAACAAGAGTTACATGATTTATCTTTTTTTCATTTGTCCAGAAAGGCTTCTAAAGAGCACTCTGAAGTAGGTCTTTCACTTTCCTGCATTAACTCTAATGTTTACAGCTATTCATTAGTTAGTTTTAGAAATGTAATTAACGTCATAGCTGCAACATGAAAAACATAAAGCCCATCATTTACTTCCCCATGTTTACAAAATAGTAGATATTTGTCTACCCTGAAGCCCTTTTTATTGTTGAAAAACTTGTTTTGTTAACTCTTCTGTCAAAGGAAATGTCCAATTACATCTTTGTGAATGGGTTTGACAAAACATGCAAATGAATGTTAAAAGAAAAAAAACATGAGCCAAGATCTCTGCTGATATAAATCCATATTGCTCTTTCTCATTCATCAGTGACACCTTTATTCTCTCCTGTGTTTTCCAAACTACTCTGCCAACACAGGACTGTGTTCAGAGATTTTATGGCCACAACAACTAGGCAAATATGTCCAGTGTTCTCCCATGTAGGTCTTTCATGCTCTTTAGTGCATTTTCAGTCATTTTGCTGTTTTCTTCTCTGTTGTTGTTTGTGTTTGGAAGGATCTCCTTCTGAATATGTGCAGAGTTGCTTTCTTCTTCTCCATGGAGGTTGCCCTGGATTAGGAAATTTTCATATTCATGAAGAACACACTACATCAGGATTTCCTGTGCAGTGATATCAGTGCCTTCCATGGCAATTAAACCTGTCCACTGCTTTTGCGGTAGCTGTAGCTGCAGGTTACCTCATGTCCATGTTTTGGTTCTTGGTTTCAAGGAAATGGGATTGATTATTTCTTCAGCTATTATGCACAGAAGGCCTTAACCTGCCATTTCTAAATGCTAAAGTGATATGAACAATATGTATTAAGTTTTTAAGACTTAAGCTTGCCCCAGTCACTGTAGACAACATCCACGAACATGAATGAAATTACAAACGTAACGATTACTTAGCAATAGAGAATTATGAAACGGTTATTGACCTGCTCAAGTGGGGGTTTTTTCTTGTATCTTAATATGTGTGTGAACTGCTGCATGAACAAATAGCTTCACTCCCCTGTGAGAATTCACTCTTCAGGATTCTTGTGCCCAATTCTTGCTTCAATGTCTTCATAATTATAATTTTTCAAACTCTGTAGGTATTTTGACTATTTCAAATATTTTCAAGACTGACAACTTCTTTTCAAAGAGTATCTTTAACAGGGAGTCAGTAGATTTTTAACATCCTTAATTTTATGACATTCAGTATTTTATCTTGAATCTCAATAGTTCTAGTATTACATAAATTTTTTCAAATATAGGTACATTAAAAATAATTAATTTTGATACTGTAAAACAAGTTCTAAAGACTACTTCTGAATGTTGCATTTCATCTCTAAACTGTCCAAATCTACATGATCCCAAATTCTCTTCTGCCTAAAATCTTCAGGGGAAAAAACCCAAAAACAAAAGAAAAGGAAAGAAAGAAAATAGCACTGTAAAAATGCAGAAACAACTCATGGTTTAATGATGCAATGCTACACAAATGCTGTAGAGAAGAAAAGTCAAAATGAGCATGCTTAGTACTTTTCTGGCAATAATTCATTTTAGCTGGACTGATACGAAAAATCAATCTTGGCAGAAATACCCAAGGTCAAAGGTTCCCCAGTTTAAAGGCAGACATTGCATGACTGAAAAATGTATTCAGCTTTTGTCTATGCAATGCTACCTCTGCTGTCCTTAATCAAAATGAAAACTAGGTAAATGAACAGAATTTTTAGAGGCTAATGCTGTCTCAGGGAGGACATAGTTTTATCTCTTAATGAAGTAGTTCATCATTTCTCACTAGCAAAATCCCTTGAGACTTCATAAGTGAAATACACATCCAATACTCATAACTCTCAGAGCGTGCATGATCCATACAGACTGGGAAATTTTCTTTGCTTCTTTATCATTTGTAGTCAAAGGGCAATTTTTCTCCTCTAAAAAAAAAAGGATGTAAAAGAGAATGGAAAGAAAAAAGTAAAAGGGCGGAAAGAAATAAAATTTTTTGCCAACTGTTCCACTTTTTCTGTCTTTACTAAACAGAAATTTTGCAGCTATTCCTATTCTCCAGTGGCATTCATTGGGACAGATTTTAATATATGTTCTGATAAAAAGAGTCAAAGAGAGATTGGGCCATATTCAGAGGAAAAACAAAGAACTACTGTGGAGACATAGACAAATCCAAAAAAGAAACATCTTAAATATGTTTTCACATTAAAACACCTGAGTCTTTTTTAACATATTAATTGCATTTGATTTCCCTACTTTTAACATAAAGTTTATCCCGAGGTTGATAGTCAACCATTAGTATCCTATTTGTTAATCAAGTGTAAACAACGTGAGGTTTCATCGGTCTCCTTTGTCTGGTCTAACAGTGAAACATGTTCTTTGCCTAAGATAACATCTACTAAAATACAGGTAATTCTACATTGCGAGGCATTATTCAGACAGGTTTCCCACCATGATCTAACTCTTCCCCAGCAACAAAATCAACTTCTAGAGTTAAAGCTATTATGAGAGTCAAAATCATCTCCAATCAGAGTGGTATGTAGATTACGAAATAAAACATTTACTTGGCCTCCTTCTCTGGCAGCCTGCAAGTGTTCCTCAAGACCCATCATTGGGGCAAACATTGGAGTTTTTAAATTTACTTTTTATGTTGTTTTTTTTGGCAGATCCCCTTCTAGATGACTGTAAGCCAGGTCCCTCACAGCACAGAAACCCAAAGGCATCCTCACCTGTCTTAGGCAAAGCATTGCCAGCAGGTTGAGGAAGGTGATCCTTCCCCTAAGCACAGGTGAGACACATCTGCAGGGCTGAACCCAGTTCGAGGCTCCCCAGTACAGAGACATGGGCAAGCAAGAGTGATCCCAGCAAAGGGCCATGAAGATGACTAAGGGACTGGTGCATCTCTCCTTTGAGGAGAGGCTGACACAGCTGGGACCACTCAGCCTGCAGAAGAGATGTCTCAGAGGGTTCTTATCAATGAGTGTAAATATCCAATAAGAGTGTGCAAGGAAGATGGAGCCATGGTGCCCAGTAACAGGCCAAGAAACAAAGGGAACAAACTGAAGTATTGGAAATTCCACTTAAACCTAAACCTCCTCCTTTTTCCCTTTAACAAGGTTGGGTGAAGATCTCCATCCTTCCGTATTTGGAGATACTCAAAACCCCACTAGATATAGCTCTGAGAAATCTTCTGTGGCCAGCACTTCTTTGACTTAAACTTTTTAGGATGATGTAGATAAAGTTTGCAATGATCTGAAACAGCAAGAAAATCCAACAAATCTCAATCTTCACTTCCTCTAGGTACACAGCACGTTGTCCAAACTTTGCCAAATGTGGAGGGAAGCCTTAGGAGGAGCAGCTGAGGTCGTCAATTAGTTTATTCAGCCTGGAGAAAAGGAGACTGAGGGGAAACCTCATCGCAGCCTACAATTTCCTTATGAGGGGAAGCAGAGGGACAGGCACTGACCTCTCCTCTGTGGTGACCAGCAACGTGATTCAAGGAAATGGCATGAGTGTGAGTTAGGGTAGGTTTAGGCTGGATATCGGGAAAAGGTTCTTCACCAAAGGGTCAGGCTTCACCTGGCACAGGCTCCCCAGGGAAGTGGTCACAGCATCAAGTCTGACAGAGTTCAAGAAGCATCTGGACAAGGCTCTCAGGCACTTGGTGTGACTCTTGGACCTGTCCAAGGCCAGGAGTTGGACTTCATGGTCCTTGTGGGTCCCTTCCAACTCAGCATATTTTATGATTCTCTGATACCATGATTCTATGAAATACGAAGAGAAAGAGCAGCTGTGATAATAGAGTGAAGGTTGAGTTAATCCAGAGTTGAACATCAGCCAAAAAGGATGTGCAGGGAGCAGTACAAGAGCATAGCAGCTTTGCAATTCTTTTACTGTGTACTGAAGTGTATCTGCTTTCCCAGAATACCAATTTCCAACAGCTGGCTGCTCAGTAACTCCCTGTTTTGTATTTAAGAGAAGTCCCCAGATTTCTCTTCAACTAACTTCTCTGGTCGCCACTTCAGCACCAGCCAACATTTAGTATCCAGAGCCTCCTGTGACTGGGATCGCACAAGTTAACTAAGCACGGTGGGTGAAACCACCCACCTCTGGGAATCAGAGCACGCATAACAGTATCAAGGGAGCGAGTAACCCAGTGATTGCTGAGCTGAGATTCTTTCTTAGCCCTCTGAAGTCAATGTGAATGTCAATGCACTCTTTCTTGTGATATGTTATGGTTTTGTCTTCTGTTTCCTGTATCTTGTTTCTTTCAACTCTCTATTCTTTATTATACCAGTCCTCTTTTGAGTTTGATGGTTTTTGTGTTCCAGTTTTTCTTTTGATTCCTCCTTCTATTTTTACAATAAAAATAACCTCTCAAAATAATAGTAGTTATTGAATTATAATTTTCTGTTCACATGACCAAAATTTAATTCAAAATCAGACAGAGGATGACACATCAAAACATACGGCTTTTTTTGCTCCTTCTTTTGCTTTCCTTATTTAATGGATTTATTCTGAAAAGGACCTCCAGTCTTGAGGCCTCTCAGTGAATGGAAACTTCACTCTGGTGACAAGTACTACACTGAGTTGTATTAGCAATAATTTATTTGCAAATAAGAGGAAATAAGGATGAAAACACAAGGAAATGAGGACAAAAGTAAAAATAATGATCATATAGTTACTTGTCATATAGCAAAAATAATGATCATATAGTCATTGTTACCACAGAATTTTTTGCATCTAAGCCATATTAAGCTTTGTCTAGCAGATACATCCAGCTACCTATGGCAGACATTCATCCAAGCTCTCATGCAGCATGTACCAATGATTTGGTACTGCTTCTCAAGTAGTCAGTCTGACATAGTATTGCATGGCAGTCTTTCACTTTGTGTCTATTTGAATGCATCTCCTAAAACCTGGATTGACTCAATTGGAATAAAAATTATCCTTATGTAGACAATAGGAAATATGGCCAACCATTGCATAGTATCATTACAGAATTTAATGTGCACAATACTATCAAGGAATAAGGAGCTATTGAAATTCCTTACTCTACAGACAGAAAATGCCAGGACTAACCCCACAGATATGTACCTGCTGCTCTGATATGCCAGTCAGAGAAATTAGTACTGATGAGTTTGCTGCAGATTTCTGTTAATAAGATGAAAAAGTGATACCAAACCTACAGTGGGAGGAAGACTCCTATGGGACCTGAAGGGCTTATAGCAGTCTGAACACATTGCTCAGATACTTGAGTTTTGGTTCTTTGTGGCAATTATATACACATACTAAGGCTCATGCTTTGAGATGTCTTTACAGAAGTGGAAAGTATGATGATTTTAAACAGTATGGACTACCTAACTATCCCAGTGAGATTTGATCAGGTGAAATAATCCAGGAAGGCAACTGTCAGCTAGAGCTGATGATAGCCCCTCGCAGTTTGGAGGGCCCAGTCTAGGAAGGGGTGGGTGCAAAGCACCTCCAAACCCAGGAGCACTGGGGTCTCCAACAGGAAGGAGATGAAATGACATGAAATCGGACCACCTCAGTGGCATCTATTGTGCCTGATTTTTGTCCCCAAGTGTGAAGCTAGGCTCACCAAGTCCCATGTACAATAATACAGACCAAAATACACCCCATAGAGTTTTGCAGGACCCCAAAAGAGGGCCCTGACCTTGACCCCTATGGAGACACTACTCTGTTCCCCAGAAAGGGCTGATGCCATGTTGCTTTATCACTGGCGCCCCTCCTGGGCTGCATTGCCCTCTAAAGTGCCCTTCCCAAATCCACACTGCTCCCACCTAAGACCCTTCCAATCTCATGTTTCTCTCTGCAGAGACAAAGAGGCTGAGCTAGCTGGGCTTGAGAGATTGCTGAGGCTAAAATCAAAGTAGCCACTTTCATGAACTAAAATTATGAATGTGAATCACATTCGACACCTTAGTTTTCTCTTATTTGACTTCTGTTTATATGTGTATGGCTGAGCAGCTCACTTTCCTTTCAAGATGCATGTTTTCCTCTCAACTTTGAAGAAGAAACCCACTGATGAAGTTACCAGCTTGGACTTCCTTGACAGAGCCTGTAACAGATTGTGAAAGTAGCAGGCCCCTGTGAGCAAAGTCTGCAGAAAAATAGCAAAACTTAGCAGTGCCTGGAAGCCTGGAAGGAAAACACATACCCTCTGCTTTGGAAGGATGGGGACATCAAAACCTCAGCAGTTTCAGTGGGTGTAATGACACTCCCGAGGGGATTATCCGTGTGACTTGACACCTAGAGGAAATGCTGGATAATTGCCACCCACAATTTTGAAATGGTGGATGACTAACAAACTCAACTGCCACTCAAGGAGACAGTTTAGTGGGAAGGATGATTCATATGAGAACATTATCACTTTTTCTTCTTTTTTTCTTTTTTTTTGGCCTACCAACAAAAGTGGTAAAAAACCAGGCAAAATAGTCACTAGTAGCTGAGGCAACCATGAGTTATCAAAGGTCATCCCAGACTTTCTTGGTGGCTGCTGGTTGTTTGCACTCTTAATGGAAAGCACAGAGGCTTTTTGAGTCCTCAGGTGAGAGTAACAAGAGCACAGTGCAAATACAGTGAGTAATGTGGCTCCCGGGTGTCTGGTATTTTACTTGGTTTTGTAAGGACCTATATGATTTTAAGAAGGCCGCATGCTTCCCACCATGTAACTTTATCCTGTGTGGTGGAGCATGCCCAAGGCACGACTCCTTGTGTCTAGCCAGCGTGATTTTGTTTTGAAGAAGCTGCTTTTGTGGGAAATATGCAACAACCTACACAGACCACTGTAGCTAAAACTGGAGTAAGTGACTTATTCTGGTTTTGAATAGCCTTCAAACTGCCTGCAAGAGGCCTCAGCGAAGGACCACCAGTGTGGCTTTTCAATACAGGCAGCCCCCTGCCTAATCTTTTCCAGTAGTACTGTCAATTCACATCATCAACCTAAAGGAGACCCATCATGCTCTTGATTTAAAAACTTTGAAGTTTCATGCCTGTGACACAAAGTGTTTTGTTCAATTTTGGCTTTGCCAACATTTCTAAATATCAGGGTCAAAAGCTGGAAACCTATACCCATGTTGAGACGCTGAAGTAAATGACAATCTCCACTCTTGAGAGGAGTTTCAAAAATCAGACCATTTTGAAGAGGTGGGAAAATTTCCCCTAACTTCAACAATCTATAAGCACAGTGTCTAATCTAAGATAATTGTCCGGGTGGGAGGAGTTGCCTCTCAACATGCCCATTTCTGCCTTGACTATAAAGAGAGCTTGCGTGACAAATTACATCAACCACCTATCCTATAGCAGAGAGAAATCCCACACCTGCCTTGTAGGCATGGGGATGCTTGAGGGATACATTTTAAAGTGTTGACTGCTGCATTCACCTGCTGCTAGGTAATAACAGGAAATGATATATTTTAAGCCATTTGCAATGATGTATCACTGAAACAACAGTATTCCCTCTGGTTTGTGATCACAGCCATAGGATTAGCTGTATCTTTGAGCCCCCCTGTAATATCATTTTCAAGTAAGGACCTTCCCTCCTAGCAATGCAGTTTTAAAAATGGCTCCCATGCTAGAACACGCAGACAAGTCTTATGCTCATAAAAGACTTTTCTTTAGGAGACATGGGCAATAAAAAATCCTCTAAGTAATATAATATAAGGAGTATATTCCAAAGGCTCTAAGAGTCAACAAAGAATATTAAAACGGGAAAGGGCCTACATGACTTTTTGTTTTACCAAACTCATACTATGTCCGTACGATTTATGCAGGTCCTTCTTCCAATTATTTTCAGTCATGGTGATGCCTAAAGACTTTTGCTTTTATATACATATGTCATATACTCATAGTTTTGTAGACTGCTAGCACACAGTTACATAGCTTCTAGCACTTTTCCTGCCCTCTCACATTTTAGAATAATAAGCTAACCCCCCCTAACACATTCTTGAAGTTCTGTTTAGTCTCATTTTCAAGAATGGAGTTTCGACAATGACATCTTGTTCTCCACCAGAACTTAAGAGACGTAACAAGAAATAGGGCAAGGAAGCCCCTGGACCAACTCCAAGGGGCTGACCCAAGGGCAACTGATCTCCTACTGGATGTACCTGTTAGATATACTAATTTATTAACCTTCTAAAAACTGTAGAAATCCTGTATCATGTGTGCACAGAGCTACATTTGTGCTCTTGTGTGTACCTGAAAGCTTTCATTAAAGTGTTGCTTTTTATGTTATGACTCTTAATACCATTTGGAAAATTTCGTCTTTTTATTCCAGGCAACAATTGGACATAGGGTTCTGTTCATTTTCCTGCAGAGTCTCTGCCCACCATCTGCTGGTCTCTGGGATAGAGGTTTTCTTGGTATCTGTGACAGTGTTAGGTTTAGAGTTGAACTTGATGATCTTAAGGGTCTTTTCCAACCTAAATGATTCTGTGATCCTTTCCTCATGCTTTGATCCATACACCAGCAGAAAAATTACACCCAAGTTAAAGATAATATTTCAGAGGCCTATGAGATCAGCTAAACATCAAATTTCAGAGTATTTGTAAAACTATATGAGTCACTCAATTTTTAAATGTCTTTGGTACACAACAGATGAAGAGGAACAAACCTCATCATATGATTACTGTTACTGATACCTCCTTCAGTTTTTATTGTACTTTTTCCTAGCCCCTGATCCCAAATTCCCATATTTACTACTCTTCCTTCAAGTGAAATATGTAATCATCTCATAATTCAATGAGGGGATGTGATTAGAATGGGAGTCTGAGAACTTGATTTCTTCTGAATTTCAATTATCACGGGTGGACAGCCAGATGCACACAATCTGTTATTGAATATAAACACTATTCATTTCCCTCTCCCAAAATTATTTGCATTACACTCAGAAACAAAAAATCAACTTTTCAAACAGGGAAGTGGGTGTCCTAAATAGATGTTTTAATTTTAATTTTGATTAAAACTACAGAAGAACTACAAGGAGTCTAACAGTCAGAACTATAGGATATAAAGAATCTGATTCTATGCTTTTAGTAAAGCAGAGAAGAGTTCTCATCAAAGTCAATTTGCATAAATTGCTTGCTGGGCAGATTGATCTTCACTACTGAGTATGGAAATAAAGATTCTCTGCAATTAAGGTATTCTGTTGACAGCTTAGTAAAGGCATTAAATTAATGGTGAAATCCATATTCTCAGATTATATCCATGTAAAGTATGGATTAGGAAATGTTTTCAATATTTAAATATGAATATTTAAATTCGCATTAATTCAAAGCTTGAAATTAAGATTTAACACCCCTAGTTTCAAACTAGATACAGTCAAAGGATTATTAATATTTTTATACCCAGTGAATTTAAGCTTATTTCTGTGAGTTTTAAACCATAACATTTCATCCTTGTACGTTTTTCATTTTATTCTCTTTTTTCTCATTATAAAACTGCAAGAACCATTCAAATATATTAATAAATTTGTGGTTAGCCCCTTTTTATTTCCAGTGCAAGATACACAGATCCTACCTATTTGTTTAGCAGGGCAATATGTTTGGTAAATTCAGAATGTTGTAGTATGGCAATTGCACAACAAGGAGTCAAGGTAGTATGCCTGTCAGCATTAGGAGAGATGAGGGAGGAATGAGAGAGTTACGAAAGGCTGTCCTCAGCGTGGGGTTTGTGGTTGTTTCAGTCTATTTTAAATCTTTCAGTCTTGAAGTACAGTGAAGAAAAAAGGCAGAGCAGCTTAGGTAGGAAAGGCTCTTTTAACTGTACTGCATCTAAGCTTGAAAGATCCTTGGCATCCAGAGAGTGTAGTGCCGTTGAAGGAAGCTGTAATTCAAAGATAATTTGAATGTTTATCTTGTCTAAGTTTAATTCCATTAATGCAAGTCATACACATTTTATAGTGTGTCACAGAAAATATTTCAGTATCTGAGAATTTTCTGGTGCCATTTTTCTTTTTCAGTGCTTGAAATAAAATTATTGGCTGAACAGGCTGTTTACCAGGTCATTTCCATGGTACTGTTGTCATTCTTAATACAAAGTAAAAAGAACTCTATTGTTTCCAGCATCTACAGACTGATAAGAGTAATGGACTGAGATTAGTCATTTGGCTCAAAAGCAGAGCAGTTTCATTAGGAAGGGGCCATTAGCCAGCCTGCATTTGCCTGTTAAAATCAAACCATCCTTACTATCCTCTGTTGCCACATCACCAATGGATCTTCTGCTTTATCCCAGGTGCACTCAGCGCCTATTGCTGACACCATTAACCTGCTGCTGCCATGACAGTGGCAGCATGGGAAAAATCAGTTGTGTCTTAATCCTTATAAATTGTGACTTGTGGGAGTTCAGGCATTTGGGCACTCTTCAGCAAGCGTGTGGATAAGTTTCAAAATAGCCTTTCCAGATGCTCAAGAGAGGAGTGGTTCTAGATCATTTTCTCAAGTAAGCACAGATGTCTCCCTTTCCCTTGCCCCTGGGTTCTGATTATGCTGGAACATGTAGAAATGTGCATGTAAACCAAGGATATATGGTTGCCTGGTGCAGGCTGCAGGAAGTAGTTTGGCTTCTCTTGAAGTCAAATTAAAGTGAACAGGAAGATTCAAGCTCTTCCCCTGGTAGCAGTAACTCTACTTTTCCTCCTTTGAGATGTATCCAACGGTATTTTCTAATACTAACCTGCTGGGTTGAATCTCTCCCAGAGCTGCAGTCCAGAAATATATATTTGCTGCAGCAGAAACAGAACAAAACAATTACAAGAAACAAGTTTAAAAAAATTGAAGCAGGGAAAGCACAGAGAGCACAAAAGAAAACTTACGGTTTTTTCAGCCTGCAATGCCAATCTAAAGTATGGAGAACCCATGGGGAGCTGACCTTCACCCCATCTGGGAAAAGGCCAAGGACCCCATAGTGGTGGGTGGCTTTGAGAAAAGCAGCACTTGATACTGCCCGTGATTGAGTGGTGCAAGGACTCTCGCTGATGAAGCCCCCTTCTCATTTCAGACCCAGGTAGCCCTCAAGGGTGGTCAAGAGCAAGGTCTTTTCCCATCCCAGGATATGGAGGGCACTGACATGGGCAGGTTGAATTGAAAACTGCTCCCCTTGCACATGGGAGATCAAATCATGGAAGTGCTTTATTTTCAATATGAAAATCAGATGGAGCTCTGGGAGAAGGCAATCATATATCATGTACTGCTCGCATTTGTGGTCTGAAGACAATAAAGCTGGGTTGTTGCTCTACTGTTCTGAGCAGCTTCTGAGAGAGTATTTCAGTGCACTGGGAACCAGCTGGCTGATGCATTGTAATAGCATGGCATGGGTGTAAGTAGGCATCCAGCACCGGCTGTACTGGGATGGAAGAGGTCACATGGCACCATTTGTGCCACGATGTGCTACGTTTCTGAATGCACTCTGTATGGAGCAGAAACACGGTTGTGTAGCAAAAGACACCAGCAGACAGAAGTAAATTTCAGATATAATTTGTTAGGGTTTAAGGATCTATCCATTAACTTCAGAATCTGACCGAACAATGCCCCCTAAGATTTTAGATGTTTCCTAAATTGCTTTCAGGCACTTTTCCTTCTAGTTATTGTATTTCCCAGACTGAATTATATTACACTGATCACTGATTACTTGGGGGCTTTTTCTCCCTCAGGGAAAACCATTCTTTGAACAGTTTCAACATGTAAAAATGAAAGTGAAGTTAAATGGTACATCTTTTACTATCTGTATAACCTAAAAACAACAACTGTGGATTATGTTAAAATAAATTGATGATTTCCAGAAATCTTTTCAAGTGAAGGACAATGCAGATCACTGTGACTTTTTCATTTAATTCAGGGCTTATATCTTTGCTACAATGTAGGTAAACTTTGTGAACTTCTGATTTGTACAAGTTTCAGTCAAAATTCTCAGCTCTGATTTGGTTTGACAAGTCTTCTTTTGACACGCAAAAGATAGGAAAGTATGGGGATCACACACTTTCATTTAGTATTTTAATTGCTGAGTCTATATTTGGCAGTGTCTCCACCTTAATGGAACTTAATGGTGCTGTAATTGCTTGGTGGTGTCAGGAAAAATCGATTCCTGATTATGTTCAGGAATAACACTTTCGCGTCTCCTCTGAATTGAAACACAGAGACACTCTTGCCAGTGAAGAAGTACGCCACAAAACACCTCTTAATCAGCCTTGATGATAAACAGTGGCACTAACGCCTTGATAATAACTTTTGTCTTTTTTGCAAAAAATATTTTCTTTATATTTTAGCACGTTTGATTAAACTGCTCTCTGGAGCCAGAGAAGCAATCTTATGTTTCTATAAGAGCAATTAGCCAGCATATAGTGTTAGAAATTATGTGTGTTTGAGAAATTCTAATCTTTATTAAAGCATACATAAATTGTGTTTTACTATGGTTTTCTTTCAAGCAGAGTAATTGCTTATGAAATCAGCTGCTGTAAATTATAGCTGTCCTTTCCAGAGGAATTGCCCCTCAGCAGATGCACTGATTTGCTCCACAGCTGAGGAGGGCAGTGAGTGTTAAAGTTCAGACCTACCAAGGGAAGACCTCTAATCAAGAAAATTCTACAGTGTTGTTTACACAGAGTTGTTTACACTTTTGGTGGCTTGCCTTGATTAGTGCCCAGTCAAAACATCCTCAAATGCAGCCAGAAAAGGGTTCAAGCATCTGAAAGCAGCCTGAAATCTGAACTATGCAGCATTAGTGGTGCCCTTGGTGTAGCACTGACATTTTGTAAATCAGTCTCACTGGTTGCCGGAAGATGCAGGTTCACATGGGGTCTCTAAGATAGTTCACGTGGGAAAGTCTCACAGGCTTCCTTCTTCCCAGATACCAGGTCCTTTCCTAAAGAAATGAAGTGTGTGGTGTTACTCTAGTCCTCTGAACTGACTTGAGATGAGCTGCATTCCTGACTTGGGAGCTGATTTGCACTGCTGTACCTGGCCTCTAGGAAAGCTGGCCACTCTGCAGGTCAGCCAAGCAAGGCTAAGATGCAAGTGGAGGGGGCAAAGCTAGAAGTGAAGACATCAGTCTGGTATGCAAACACTTGACTGGGAATAAAAGGATACAAGGCCACACTGAAGCTGGCTATTGCAGTTCAGAACAGAGGGTATTGGTGGAGTTCCCGAGAATGAAGAAGTGAGTGGAAATGTTTCAACAGGCTACAACACAAAGCCTGCACAGCTTTAAATACCTTAACAAAATCTAGATCTGACATTTGTCAAAAAGTGGTAGATGGTGCAGTTGGGCTGCTGTTAACAGAACACCCTCTCAGAAAAATCGGGTGTCCAGGGGCAGCTGGTAGGAAACTGAAAACCTTCTGGTCCTGCAGTCTGTGAAAGCCATATACTTGGGCCTGATACTTATTTACAGTTATTGCTCTTATTAAAAAAAAAAAAGAAATTTTCAACCCCTGAAATTAGAGGTCAAGAATGGTAAAAAGTAGGTAGAAATCTAGTTTTCTCTTTCTAGTTTTTCTCTTTACAAGCCAGAAACCAGATGTCTGAAGACAAGGTCAGTTCCTCATATGAGTGTACTAGTCCTTGGAAGCAGCTGAGATCCTGGAAGTAGTTTTGAAAGGCAAAGCTGGCATTTCGCATGTGCAGTTCCAAGCCTTCTCTTGATGACACGTCTTCAGAAAAGGGAGATAAAAGATGGAAAAGAATACAAAATTGCGTGTGAAATGCTTCATGCCTGTGCCAGTTTGGACAAATTTGGAAATATATCCTCTGAGAGAAGGCAGGTTACAACCATTCCTTCCCCACCAGGTTCGGGAAAAAAAGTAGGTTTTTTTCCTCAGAGGAAAGTGAAAGAGATAAAAACTGTTTATTTAACAAACACACAGAAAAAGCATAATAATGCTAAATTATAAAACCTCCTGCTGTGGAGAGGAAACCTGGGAAAATTTCAGAGTCCTTCCGTAGGTAGCCGCTCCCCTCCTCCTTGGAGCTGGGATGAGGTGGGCCCTCCTCTGGGCCTTGATGAAAAAAATCCTCGTGATGTGTTCTGATGTTGAAACAGTCCAGCAGAAAAAAAGGGGGAAAAATGAAGTCCTAGGAAAACAAAAGTTCAACTCTCTGTCTCCCTCCGGAGAAAAAAAGCTGAAAGCGGGCTGAAAAGCAAGCAGTGTGCTTCCTTCGCTCCTGCAGAAAGCAGAATGCAGAGGAGTCTGTGTATCTGTGTCCTTGAAAACAAACTGCAAACTGCTTTGAAAGTTTTGCTGGGTTTTTTTCTCTCCCCCTCTCAGGCTCAGTTTAAAGGCACAGAAAGGCACAAAATTAGTTTGTGGGCATAGAGCAGAGATAGGGGATACAACGTCATAAAGACAATGTCTCATACTCCTGCATTGATCTAGAGATGCGTTTGTTCCTTTTGATAAGGCTGGTAACTGAGATCAGGTGTCTCCTGTGTTCAGTGAAACAGAGCTGATCATATCCTCCCAGATGAAGTTACGACTTCTCATGAAGCCAAAGACACATTCCAGTGTGATGATCTGGGCATCTTTTAGCACTCCCTGTTGGAATCCTGCGGTTTGACTACCTGTTGAAATATCTTTACTGTCTTTTCAAAATGCAGCTTTTTGCTCTCTCATGAGATGCTATCTGCAAATCATGCAAATTCTGTGCTTCTTTGATAATTAGCTAGTGTTTGATCAGAGGCCGAGAAATAAAAAGGTAAACCCTGTTATAAAGTGAAAAGAGAAAGCTAAAGTGGAATCACAGATGAGCATTGGAGACAGTTCTCAGCTTCCCATGACGGGTCCAGCTTCAGTGCTAAGAGACATTTTGAACTTATACTGGCTGAGAATCTTCTCCCTAAGCTGTGGCAGAAAGGATGAGTGGAAATACTTCGGAGCTATTTTTTCTCCTGGGTTGAAAAGCACTAAGACTATCATTCCTGTGGTCTCTGAAAAGATCTAGAAGAAGGACATGACTTTGTGGAATTCATTGGCTATCTAACATGAAAATATTTTGTCCCCTGACTCTGACTACCCTATCCCTGATTGATATCCTGCCTCCTGTGCCTCAGGATGTTTAATCCTGTTGCAGTCCAGGTATCAGAATTGCAACACGATATCCACCATCTGACCTATTAGATCTGACTTCGCTCAAAACAAAGGAAGATCTTCATAGAAATGAGGTAAATGGGATTAGTCCTGTGGACTGAATTGCAGTCAAACACTTTGATCTAAGCCTAAGTTGAGAAATGGATGCCTCTAGATTCATAGGGTTCTGGGAGTTAGTTTCTTGCGCCAACAGAGTTTATTGAATTTCAGGGGCTAAATTTAGTCTTGGCCCAAATGGACATAATTGCAGTTACTTCAAAGAGTCAAGGGAGAACTTTTAATTTAAAATTAGGTTTTTAGCTGGCAGAAGAGAATTAGAATAGATCACTACTGATTCTTACACCATGTAGTGTTCAGAGTGTTTTCATTTATCACTATTAGAGAGAGTCAGGTATTCCTGATGAGAGGAAAAAGGCAAACTGAAGATAAATTATGTTCTTTAATTCACTTATACATTATGTGTACATCTACAGAGGCATTTCTGCATGCTTATTCTGCTTATTAATTACAAGTATTAATATAAAACACAGTGATAAACTTTGCATTTATTCTGATCCTACCATCCACATTCAGATGGAGAAGATACTCCTTCTCTGTAAAGTTCCCCAGGAATTGATGAATTGAATGAACTCCAGTCCCCCCACCTGGAATCAAATCTGGGAGATGCAATTACTCTGCAGATGGTGATTCAGAGTGAGAGCCATGGCCTTTTAAATTTCTTTTTACGATATGTAATGAGAACACCAAGACTAAGACAGGTAAGGTCTTCCTGACTGGGTTTCTCCTTCTTAGGGCAGTGTGAAAAGTCCTTCCGTTAGCTCAGCAGATTTCTAGTATATGGGGTTTTTTTGAAGTGGAGGAAAATTCATTGTTACATCCTTGGACCACAGTGTTTTCATTGTGGAAACAGTCCTTCCCTCTTTGTACAGTGCCTCTGACTACCTGTAAGAACTCTCTCCTGTAAGAGCCAGTTAAAGCTGCTGGAGAATTTTATTCACAGAACACAGATCCTTCTCACAGTAGTCCCATAGTGGAACTGTACCTGCAGCAGCTAATCATGAAGAAAAGGAAAGTGTACTCTCCCTCTACTTGACTGCCACTCTTCTCTGCCCTACTAATGTTGCTCTGCACTTCAGCTGCCCTCTTCATTCTGAACAAAGTCATAGCTTGAAACACATGCCAGACCTACTTCTCTTTGGTTTTGCTTTCGTTTTCTCCTTTTTTTCCCAAATTTTAGCTGTGTACGTGAATCTCAGTACAAGAGCAGTAATAAAGCACTTTCTCACTATACTTATGTAAGCTTTATTTCTCACCATTGGGAAAAAAAGTGAACACTTGCAAACATGTCTGCAGGTGATCTGTCAGTCTGACTGGTTCATAGCCAGCAGGCAAGGGTTAGTACAATCCTTTTTACAGACCTTGTAGACCAGAGAGTGCATCGTAAAGCACCTGAGTTGTCAAGACAAGAATAGCCTTCAATCCTGATATTTTATGATCTCAGATAGATACAGAATGCTTGAGAAAGAAATAGGATGTTGTATATACTGCAAAGCTCGTCCTCTTTCTACAGAAATTGTAATAATTGAATGACTGCACCATTGCCTTCAATGACTTTGAGTTACAAAGAGCTGTCAGCATGCAGGCAATACCCTATGTGGATGCACTGTCATCATTTACAAGACAGGCATTATGAGGATTCAGCAAATACTTTTTTGCTCTTCTACATCTGTATTGCTACAAGCATCAGACTTTCCTTGGAATGAGTAAACCCAGAAAAGTAATGTGATTCCTCTCCATGGGCTTGGTTAATTCTGATAGTTTAGCAAGTTAAAGCACTGTTTTGCAATTACTGTTGAGTAAAGATTCTAAGTCTGGACCTATGTTTTAAACACTAAAGAAATTAAAAAGCACACACATATTTTACACCAACTTGAGCATGATTAATATTTCTGTAGGACTTGTTTATATAACTGGAAATTGTCAAGGACACCAAATCACTTCAGTAGTGAATATTTATTAAATGGAGACCAACAGGACTTGCTCCACTGATGGTAGTTGTCCTTAAAATTTGCACCATTTGGTGATAGCTTTTGTCTAAAAAGAATTTTGATTAAGATATCATTTGCAATGAATGTTGTTAAATGTTAGTCTTTATGAAAGTTCCTTGATGTTTCTCTTGGGAACATAACAAAAAGAGCAAATTTGGTATAAAAGAAAGCACTGTGTCAGTTACTTTCTTAAATGTCTGATGTTGATTATAAACAGCAGCTGAACAATTCATGGACAAGTCATCAAATACGTGTTTATGAAACTTTATACTTAGGCTGTTGCCTAATTTTAAGTATATATAAAAGCCCCTTTGATCACAAATCAGCAACTCTTTCCCCTTGATTGTACAAAATGCTTACAGGTACTTTGTTGAATTTTCTCTGTATTGATTATTAAGTGTGATTCCTGGTATAAGAAGTTGTATTGCAAGTCCCAAAGTAGAGCTGGATGCAAAACTGATCATTACTTTCATAATGCTGCCATGATTTGGAATATTTCCATTCCTAAAAGCAAGTAAGAAAATAAATGTACCCCAGTGAAATGAAGGGCTGACCAAACAGTAGCGAAGACTAAACTAAGTCCTTCCTTTGAAAGGACAAAAAAAATTAATTCCAACTTTGATTTATGTCCTGCGCTATAAAATCATAGAATCTGAAGGTATAAAATGGCCTGTTATTTTCAACAAAACACTTAACTTTTTCAGAATGTTCAACTTCTTTATGTTCCTGGAGAGAATTTTCAAAAAATTCAACCTGTTCATGCAAAAAATTATTAGCTTTCAGCAAAAGGTATTTTTCCAAAAGTAAATAAATTTTTAGTCAGTTGGTTTAAACGTCTGTTCCAAAGAATATTGTCTAGGAGGAAAAAAATCTTGATTTAAAAATTCCATTCATTAAAAATTTACCATATAATTTAGCATTGCTTTACTTTGCTGTGATAAGTAATTTACCTTGTTTCCATAATTATTTTATCTAAGTTTGATATCTCAGGGTTTTTTATTTCAAGCCAAGTTTTCTGGCAGAAAGGTATTCAGGAGGAGACAGCAAAACCAGCCATAATATTTGTATAATTGCTTTGTTGATGCCATTATTACTGTCGATATTTCCCATATTATTATTTTTATTGTTCATAATGTTAATAATAACAATACCCACAACAACAGCAATGAAATGTATCTGGACATTTGGCCAATTCAATCTACCCATATAAAGTGATTTTTAAGTAATAATGAGATGAACAAAAGAAACATTTAGAAGACCACCTGTTTCTTTCAAATCTTATCCAGACCTCTTGAGTCATCGAAATGGATCTGGAAATATCATCAGAATATACTCCCTAGTGCAATTTGCAATCAAACCTGAATATAACATCAGCATTAATTAGGAACTTTCTTATGATAGCATAGCATTTCTGGGTTTGAGAATGCTGTATGAGATAGAAAAAGTATTTTGTAGTTAATATTTTGAATATCTATGATGTCCATATTTTAGTAAAAGACTTGGGGAAAAAAGGGTTATTTATAAATACCCCTTCTCTTGGATGACATCTAATTTGTAAGACTGGATCAGTATGGTTAATTTTACTAAAAGAACATTAAAAATGTAAAGTTTTCATTAAAAAATAAGGAAAAAATGCTTAGTAAAATCCATTGGGCTCATTGGTTTCAAATCTGATTTTTAAATGAATCTTCTCTCCTTCATTTTTCTCAATTTTTCCAAAGAGAAAGATAGAAAGTCTAAATGCAGAAGAAATAGCTGTTTTACAGTTCTCAGATTCTTCCTCTTAAAGCAAAAAAAAAAAAAAAAAAAAAAATCAAGCAGAAATCTTTTTAAAAATAAACCATGTTTATCCAGAGACAAGTAAGTAATTACACCCAAGCATCTCAAAAAGCAGTGTCAAAATATTCATTACTGTAGACCAACAGTGAAACACAGACTCCTACAAGGAAAAGTATTCACAAAGGTCTTGCTGTATTTGTTTGCTAGAATGAGAAATACACACTGTACTTTAGTTTAATTAGTCTCAGAACATGCATTTTCATTCGTAATGTATATTTGATTTAAGAATTAATAAGTGTGTGTGAGATTTGGAAAAAATTAAAGTCTTTCATCAGTAACAATGAAAGTTAATGAATCAAGCCTAGCTTTGGTGCATGTAAGGGCCCTGTTATGATTAGTGAAATAATCTGTTATAAACATTCATCTTCACTGCATTTGGCTTTTCATTCCTCAAAGCCATCTCATTTTTTCAGGCACCCTGCACTGGCTTAGGAGAAGCTGCATCTCTTTCAAGAGCTTAATAATTAAACAAAAAAAACCCCCAATGCTTTTAGCATTCAGCACAGAAATAGACTATGAACAAGCAAAACCCTGATAGCCATTTGATAAAATAATCTTCTCTCTTGTTCTGGATTCTCAGCCACATAATGAACTGCAGTGGAGGTAGTCTGGTCCCCTTGCTGAGTCACTGCCTTGCCTTGCCTGGAGCTGAGACATTCACCTCTGAATTCTGTCTTAAATCACCAAGCAGGAATGAGATGAGCTGCTTTATGAGGCTTTGATGCTGGACGGGGTTCGGGAATCATCAAGACCCTGCAATGCACGATGTCAGGACAGTTGCATAGGCTTCTCCTGCCTGAGTGCTGCGAGGTTTGCAATCTCCCTTTAACTACTCACTAAGACAGCCTTTTGCTGGGGGGACTAATGATCTAATGAACTTTTTTTCAGTAATCAGATCGTTCATCTGCAGACACGCTGGTGGGAGTCTTGCCACGCATTTATTGCAGTGGCTTAGTGTAAGTGTGCAGTGATAAAAATGTTAGAAGGGCATCGCCTGTGGAGATCAGCCAGCACACCACCTCTGCTGCGCTCCAGGACATGTGCCATCCCAGCTGCCCTCCAGCTATGCTGGCACCATTCCCAGAAGAGATTATTGGGGAAACTCCTAGCAGGAAGTGAGTCAAGGACAGAGGGATTTTCTGACATGCGAGAATCGGGGCTGAGAGAAACACTGACAATCTTTTGAGCAGTTTCGTGACATAGTTATTTGCTACAATGTAACTGTTAAGTCACAGCATTCTGCTGAAACTACTATACATAAATCTTGAAACAACAAATAATACAGAAAAAAGGCTTCTCTTAGAACATCTTTGATAAAGTTTTATATCTTTAACATGTTAGAATTATGTAGGAAGTTTAGCTTTCACTAAGTGAAAAAAACCAAATATTTTCAGCATTGAAGAGTTAAAAAGATAATCTGGAAAGATGTATAATACCAGCAATAACAAGGGAGTTGATCTCCAGGTGGCATTTTCCTTCTTGCCCTCATTTATCTTCATTGCCTATGACACCAGTAAATTTTGCCCATTGTATAACACGCTAATATCCATATTATTACGGTCTGACACTTAGCATAACAGTAACACAGGAAAGCAGAGAGCTCACAAGCCTTATGCCTGGTTCTTTTTTTTCTTTTTCTTCCTTTTGCTTTCTTTTTTCTTATTGGAGAAGTACTTTAAAACACACACAGCACATACCACTTCTTCCTCCATGATTCAGTTCCTTCCTCCCTAGCATTTCCAGCACATATTATCTGTAACAACATTTTTCCTTCTTCAGAGTTTCTTTGGTATCTGAAAGGCCTCTGTAACCATCTCGTCTCTGTGGCAAAGCTGAAGCTCACGGTAATTTATGGGAAAGAGAGACAGGTGAACACAAAGAACCAGGCTCTGAAAGCACAAGCAGATGATGTCTTGCTTGAAGCCACATCTCATGAGCACTTCAACCCTCCTTTGGCACCGGAAACAGAGGCAAGTGCTCTATCAGCCTTTAGAAATTACTTGCCCGGGTATAACAACTTATCATGAGGACTTTCTAGTCCTCGAATCCTGAAAAATTACAGTTAGTGGGAGACCACCCATGCTTCTTGCTCTCTAAACATGATGGTGTCATTATGGCCTTTCCTCCTACTCAATTTGAGTTGTGCTCAGCTGAGGCAGAAAGCAGACAGAGGGAAATGGCTGTCAGCCTTGATGCTCAAAGCCATGCCACCTGCCCACCATCTTCCCACTTCATTGTGATTTAGCACTTATTTTCCTTGTAAGTCCAAATCTTCTGTTTCTTTTACCACAGTTTCTACTTGTCTGTGAGTTTGAGTCTGTACTTTTGAAAATAATAAATCCACGAAAGGCTTTATTCCAGCTGTCAGAGCTTTTATTGTGAAATATAAATAAAAAGTTCCAGAAGAGTACTTTTTCCCTGCTTTATAATGTGAGACAAAGCTGGAGTGAAACAGATCTCACCCACTGGAAGGCAGAGCCCACACACTCATAATGATTCATTAAATCATCCATCACACTTTCCTGAGAGAGTCTATGGCCTTTCAGCCACTCAAGTGCGTATCCACCTCTCACCTGCTTGGTTGGGAGCTAAATGTCTTATTCATAGATTCATGGAGTACTTTGGGCTGGAAAGGATGCTGGCGGTCACCTGGGCCACCCCAACTTGCAGCCCAAAAAGAGCTTTTCCAGGGTTTGCAGCAGAGGATGATAAATCCTTCTGAAGCAAAGCAGACTGTCAATGCCTCTGGAGTTCATATTGACCGTGGGAGCAAGTTGCACTCCTGACGTTGAAGAGACACAAAGGCAATGCTAAAGAAACTACATCAAGGAAGGGTGACAACAGGAAGCCAAATTGCAGGGAATAGCACTTTTCATCTGCATACTAATCAAAGTGTAAAATGTAATAAACCCATGATCCTTCAAGTTATCCCACCTCCTGGCCTGTCTTCTGCCAAATGCATCAGCATCATCATCACTGTGTGTGACTGTCACCTGCTCCTACCATCTCAGGGTCTTCTCCACAAAAAAAATTAGTGCCTTTTTTTTTTGTACAGAGGGTACTGCTTTCATCAAGAGCTGAGTACCTCACTGTTGGGGTTTTAAGAGGTCTAGGGTTTTTTTTCTGTTAAAGGAATTTTTTCTCCCATACTATTACTAAGACAACAAATTGCTGGATACTTTAAGAAAACAAAGAGCTACCCACTGGAGGTGGGGTGTGCCTGGCTACTCTTTTGTTTCACCTGGGTGTG
Organism: Corvus kubaryi; assembly: GCF_017639235.1. Classification (NCBI taxonomy): domain Eukaryota; kingdom Metazoa; phylum Chordata; class Aves; order Passeriformes; family Corvidae; genus Corvus; species Corvus kubaryi. The sequence goes on along the minus strand of NW_024581137.1, from coordinate 33,757,406 downwards.
GGGTCAGTTCGGTCTCGGTGTTCGGAGAGAGAGGAGCTGCTGGTTCTTTTCAGCCGCTTTTCTTTCTGCTGGAAACAACACCGGGATCCCAAAGCCGCCTTTCCTGCCCCGCTGGAGGCCGGGCTGTGGCCGCCCTGCCCTGCCGCTGCTTTGAGCCTTTCGCTGCGTTGTAGCCGTGCTCGCCCTGCCTGCACCGACCCCGGGGGGGGGTTCTCCGTTTGGATACACCTCGTCTGCCACCCGGGATTTGTGTTCGTCCCTGCCGTTCCAGCCTGCTGTTCCAGCCTGCTGTTCCCCAGGGTCCGGCTGGACACCGGGATCAGCTGCCCAGGGGTTTGTGAAGCCTTTGTTCCATCCCTTCCCGGGATCCCAGGGCACCGGTGCCGCGGGTTTCCCGAGCTCGCTCCGGAGCGCCCCCTGCAGCCGCGGGGGAACCATCGCACCTGCCCTGCTCACCGGGAGCCGCCAGCGCCCCTGCCGGCTGCGAGCGGAACTGCACCCGAGGGGAAAGGGCCCGACAGCCGAGAAGGCTGGCACTGGGTTTGTGATTGTTTGCTGTTACTGCCGTGGTTATTGTTGCTTGTTTGACTGGTTATATATATTTAATAGTAAAGAACTGTTATTCCTATTTCCCACATCTTTGCCTAAAAGCCCTTGATTTCAAAATTATAATAACTTGGAGGGAAAGGGGTTACATCTGCCATTCCAAGGGAGGCTTCTGCCTTCCCTAGCAGACACCTGTCTTTCAAACCAAGACACTCACTAAAGCCCAGGATGAGACATTTAGTTGGGTCTTCACAGAGAACTCAGAAAGGGCTAAAGCTGGTAGATTCAATATCTTCTGTTGCAACTTGGTGAAGATCCTACTGGAGGACCCAATTTTGAGAGTTGGATCCCGTGGGCTCTGGGACACTGCTTTGTTAGACCCAGTGCAACTGAAAAGACAGATTGCAAAAAAACCCACACCCCAGATCAAGGGGATGAAAAGTCCTTAAAGCCAGATAATTACTGTAGAGCAAAACAAATATTTATTCATCTTGAGTGACCTGGGTTTGCTCCAGCAATAAAGTGAGCCACACACACTTCGCATCTTTAAACAGCTTGAACATTAATTGTACCTACGTGTTTTGGCAGATACAGTTATCATGCTGACATCTCTTTAATTTTCTTTTACAAGGCCACAATTAAACTCCCGGTTTTCCTGAGCTGGACAGCTTTTAGGGGTCATGCAAGAAGGAGACATGTCATGGTTTAACCCCCACCAGCAGGATCATGACAGAATTGGAAGAGTAAAAGCTGGAAAACTTTTTAGCTGAGATAAAACCATTTTAATATGGAAAGCAAAAGCCACACATTCAAACAAAGAAAAACAAGGAATTCACTGCTTTCCATGGGCAGACAAGTGTGCAGCCATCTCCAGGAGAGCAGGGCCTTGTCACACACAGCAGTTACTTGGGAAGACAAACGCCATCATTCCAAAAGTGTCCTACTTCTTCCTTTTACCCCCCAGCTTTACATACAGTGCATGATGTCATACGGTCTGGAATATCCCTTTGGTCATTTGGGTTCAGCACTCCTGGCTGTGTCTCCTCCCAACCTCCCATACCGCCCCAGTTCTCTCACCAGTGGGTCAGTATGAAAATCAGAAAATGCCTCGGCTCCATGCAAGCCCTGCTCAGCAAGAACAAAAACATCCCTGCATTATCACCGCTGTGTCCATTTGTGTCCAGCACAAATCCAAAACACAGCCACGTTCCAGCCACAGTGAGGAAAGTTAACTCTACCCCAGCCAAAACCAGCACAACAGGGAAAAACATAAGATCAATGGATTTCCTTACCCACATCCATGCTGTTCCTCCATGCCAGCTAATTTGAATGCAACTTTATGCAGAAGATAATGTCACTGACAGAATTACAAAGAGATCGCCTGCTTTGTTCTAACTGCCATTTGAGTGCCAAGCAGAAATACAGACTTCTTCCCCTGGCCTTTGAAGCTCATAAAGATGTTTATGCAGCTGAAACTCACGGAGACTGTCAGTGTTTCAGCAGTGAAGCTATTTAGGAGAATAAAGCAGTGCTTCCACCCAAGTTGCACGCATTTTATATATCCATACTATACAGTAGATATTCCCATACAGTGCTGTTGACTCCTGCAGCAGCAGAGTCTGTGGGACAGATTCCTGCTGCTAAGCTGCTCCACCAGCAACCCCACTGCAATCAGTGGAGGATGTGTAAGGGCTTGCTGACTGCAGTGAGTAGTACCCAGGTAAGTTCAAAAGGCTTTTGCTTGATATGAACTGCTGTGCTAACCCTCCCCATGTGAATGGCTCCTCTGAAAACCGTGGATCAACTCACCCTCTGGCAGCTCTGTTGGTGCTGATGTTTACTTTTGCTTCAGGATTATCTATTTTGGATCCACAGACTCTTCTCATGCTCGGTTAACAGACTGTCTGTTAACCATCTCGGTTAACTCTGTCCCCCTCTTTCTTTTATTTAGACAATTCAAGTGGCTTTTTAAGCAGTATTTTAAGAGTGCAAACTCACAGCTGAAAGCAGACTTGGCTTTTGCAGGGAGAAGCTGGCAAGTAAGAGGCTAAATGGGCTAGAAGGAATAAAGTAATGGTGAATGGGGGAAACAATTCATCAAAATCTTGTTTTCCAAAGCTGCTACTGAAACAATTCAGCTTGTCTGGATTTTATTCTCTTCCCCCAAACCACCTGTTGGTTTTAAACTCAGTTCCTTTTACCCTTCTATCAAGGCAAAGGTGTGCAGGATCACAGAATATCCTGAGCTGGAAAGCACCCACAAGGATCATCAAAGTCTAACTCCTGGTTGGACTCCATGGCAGGTGGGGAAGGACTCCCAGGAGAACCCCAACAACTCTTGATACCTTGATGTCTCTTGCTGCCTCTGGCTCCCTGGCACCAGCCTGGGGAATGGAGGGGCAGGTCTGGGGGCAGAGAGCAGGTGGCAGTAGCAGTGCAGACCTTGGATGAGCCTACTCTTTCACTCCTGCTCTCTGTTACCAACAACAAAAGTTGTGTGAGGACAGGGAGGAGAGCACAACCTAATTTTTCCAAACAATTCTCCTTGGGTTTTTATTTTTTATTGAAAGATGAGCAACATTATTAGAAAACTTTTTTTAAAAAACCCAATCTCATAACCACTAGATTTTAAAAATGCAACATTCTGACCAGTTCTCCAAATTGGATTGAGCTGATTTGGGGTATTTGGAGACACATTAGAAAAAATGAGAGATGTCTGAGTCAACTTTTCTGATTTCTTATCCTTCTTCTATGTGTTTTTGTGCTAACTCTGGAAATGTACTGAGTATAGATGGGAAAAGCGTTAGAACATCTTTTGCAAAAATCACACTGTCCCATGGGAGTGAAGATCAGGAGAAGATCTGAGAGAAGAAGGACAGAAAGGAAATGCACAATTAACTTCAGAATCTGACCTGGCACCAATTAAAATCCAAGCTCAGAGGTTAAGCAGAAATCCTTCAATCTTCTTTCAAGTTATCTCATCAAAACAGCGCAGGATGGAAATGCTGAAAATAAAAAGAAAACTACTGGCAGGTTTTTAATACAGTGAAGTATTTACAACAGCACATCACTGGTGAATGCTGACACAAAAAAAGCTCTTGAAAAATGTCTGTCAGGGAGAATAATTTAGAAAGCCAGAGTCACAGGCAGTGTCACAGAGTCTGAACACTGTAGGGCTGGAAAGCATAGTCCATAGCTGAGAAAGTGAGGGGCATATGTACTATATGTGTTGACAGCTTTGTGGGTGGATGCTCTTAAAGGTATTTGTGCCTTTGTGGAAGATGTCCAAAACCCCAGCAGGCAAGGAAGTTACTAAACACTGCTAATGACTGAATTTACTGGAGAAACCAGGTCCTGCTGCAGGGGAAGAGGGGAGAGGGAGGAAGGGACTGGGGAGAACAAAGGATGCTGTTTGCCAGGTAAGGACCTTCCCTGCAGGGAAGGCACCCAGGGAAGAAAGGCAGCCATGTGGCACATGTTTGGGGTGCTGTGGTCACCGATGGTAGAGGCTGGTGTGTGTGAATTTGCCCGAGGATGGTGGGATTATGGCCAGGTGAAAAGCTCATGGGTGGACATTCCTCTGTAGGGTCATATCAGCACAGCTTTTGTCAGAAGCCATTAGTGGTTCTTCTAGTAAGTGCCCAAGAAATGATGATAGATCCGTTTTTCACACTTTAGCCATACAGGGGGAAAAAAGAGACAGAAAATATAACTTTTTATTTCCTACTTACAAAATAAAATTTGTAGGGAATTGACTTTCGGAGTAAGGCATAAACTATTTGCTGTTTCACCTGCTCAACTTCATGTAACTCCAGATATAAAAATATGCTAAAGCATGCTAAAAACATGCTATGCATCCATCTTCCATATGGAGATGATAATTATCAGCTCATATGAATACTGATTGATGCAAACTACCAGTGGTAAAAATAGTACCTATTTACGTGAGCAGATAGCTTTTCCAGAGTCTTACTGGTTTTTGAAGTAAGCATTGACTCAGAGTAGAAATATCTGATAAAACCTGTCTTTTATCCATGCCAGCCAGTTACCCCAACCCTCCCAGCTGCACGGGGTCCCTCGCTCTGGGATCAGTGTTGCTCCTGTGCCAGTCACAAAGGCTGCCCAGGCCGCTCCACACTCAACAGGCATTGTGGTTACAGCAAAACTTTTGTAAAATGAACATTTTTCATGTGAAACACCTAATATCTGAAGAGGTAGCATCTCCTGAATGAAAAACACTACCAGGAATATCCCAAGAAGTTGCACTACTCTCTGCTCCTTATGAACACTCCTTATGGACTTCACTTAAAGAAGCTTAAGGCTCCCTATTTGCTTGGAGAAACCATCTCCACATGCAGCTGTCCCATGCTTTTAGAAACAGAGCTGTAGCTTCAGAGGTCACCCAGACCTTCTTCATTACCCTGGATTTTCCTGAGTGATATATCAATGTTAAAGTGTTTGAGGAATAATTTACATCACTTGAAGTCCAAGGAAAGATCGATTTTGATGGTTTTTATTCAAGTTCAGTTTTTTACTCACCTGCCAATTTTGTTGTTACTCTTTTCTAAGATGTCTATTAGCATTAAAAATATTTTTGAAATATTCATAAACCCACTCTGGCAATGATGTTGCCTTCACAAATATATCAATATGGCAGTGTGAGAACAGGGTAACATTTACTTTCATGGTGATTGACTTTCTACTTTATAAAAATCCAGTGAACTAAGTTCCACTTATTTTATGTGTAAAAAAGCAAATAATTTAAAATTAATTAAGAAAAATTTGTCCTATTTATTCAACACCATTCAAAACTACCTTATATGTTTTCAGACCAAAATTTAAATGTGATTTGTGTTGCTTAAAATATTAATCTGCTCTACATCTATGAACAGGATAAATAGTTTTTGGTATATTGAATTTGAACTACTGAGCAACTTTTCTACCATACTGGGGACAAGCAGTTTCACTGGCACAGAAGTTTTATGGGAACAGAAGGGTTTGTTGTCTGACACTGAGTCTCCAGATATCTGCAGTTAAGTACTACCGTAGAAACTGAAAACAGGACATCACTTTGAAGTTGTTCAATGACAGACACCACTGTTTTGGCACACGGTCCTGTGTAAGCAATGCTCAAGGAGCAGTCTGTATTCTCACTCCATGACTAGGACTTCTGGAAACACAGCTGCTCTTTGCTTGGAGCTCAGCTGAGCTGCTCTATCATTCCTTCAAAGACACATGCCTCTCTCCACCCTGTGAAGGCTGCATGGGGTTGCAGGATGGTGCTGGAATACTATCACTGGCTGAGAGGTTTATCTTACATCCTCCCAGCCGTAGTGATGTCTTAGGATTTAGCTTTTATATTTTTCAGATCCTGTACTGGTGTTCTCCCATTCTGGTTAGACATAAGAAATCCTCTCTAGGCCTGAGACTCAAGGACACCTTGTTGTCCCAGGCCCCGAAATATGTAAACAAAGCCTCTAAAAAAGGGGAACAAACTTGGGGTAATGACATCATTACCTGAAATTGTAATTGAAGAATTAACCCTGATATGCAAATGGACCAAATTTATAAAAGTGTGAAAAACCCATGACCCATGGTCCATTTTGGGTGTAGCCCTAGCCCACAGTGTACCTTATTGAAGGCCCTTCAATAAATGCCTCCTTTTATCCTCTTAATTTTGTCTAGCCTGTTTTCGGGTAGCGCCTCCAAGGCATCAGCAGGAGAGCTGTCAGCCTCAGGCATACTCAGCCAGATTTGAGTATTAGAACAACTGGAAAAGTCCCACTAAGTCATGGGCTGTATATGAAGTTAGTAGTAAGGACAACATGATCACTGAAGAGAAGCCAAAGTTCTTGCTGCACTGATGGCAGCCTGCCTCCTCATCATAGAGCTGTCAGGGGAATGACACATAAACCGTTATGCTGGTTGATGAACAGGAGGCCCATTATTTAAGGGAAATCCATCATTCCATCCACCCTTGTGCAAAACAACTCTGCTGGCTGAAAATGTGTCAAGTTTAGGGACTTATACAACTCTTCCATGGCAGAGGGAGAAATCCCGGGGAAGGAGAGGGCTTAGGTTAAAGGTTTGATTGTGCCTGCTAATGAAATAACCGACTTTCTCATTGAAGTAATTACACAAACCAGTGTGAAGTAATTACATAAACTGTGGAAGATGCTGAGTCAAAGATCCAGCTCCTCCAACATCTGCAGGCTCAGTAAGCAGTGGAGTCATCATGACTGTGCTTCCAGGGCAGAGCTGAGGCCACTACCCTGATGAGCAGAGAGGAAGGTGCTCCTGGCTCATGACATGCAGAGGGAACAGACAAAATGTCAGGAGTCTACAGCCATTTTCCCCAGGGCCAGGTGGCTACTCTGTTTCTACAGCTTTGCTTCTGACCCCAGGAGCAGGATTGCTGCCCCAGAAAGCTCAGTTCACGTGGCTGGAGGTGGCTCACAGAAGAGAACAGTCAGTCCTGAGCCACCCTGACACTCTCTAGTGTGTCTAGATCCTCTAATGTAGTTATAGCCCTTGTAATGTCTTTGCCCAGTGCTAGGTGCTCCCAAGCAATGTCTGAGGTCAGAGTTCTGGCTATCTTCTGCATCCCACACATGTGCCATCAGATGCTGTGCTTGTTTAAGACATGGGACGTCATCCTCTGCCCTTGAGGCAGATGCAGCTTTCTGTGTGATGCAGCACCTGGACCAGCAGACCATCAAGGATACCAGTAAAAGTCATAATCTAAGAATAAAAGAGCAAAGGCTATTATTTGATCTTAATTCCAGTCCACAACGTCTCTGAGATCCTGCGCTGAATGAAGCAGAGTCCCAAATTCAGTAAGTGTAAAAATGCTGTGTGCCTCAGCTCTTGCCTCTATTTCTATAACAACCTTAAACCAGGACTTTGCATCTGAAATCTGCTAACTACTGGATAGTGCTTCTGAGATTACAAAGCCTTAGCACGTTCTGAGTAAAGCCTAGTGTAAATTGCAGCATGGTTTTCAGAAAAAAACCCTCATTTTGACTAAAGAAATTTCCAGGAGACTGCTACTCCCCTAGGAGGTCACTGCAAAGGTCAGCTACCCTCATTGATAAAAACTGCACTTAGTCTCACTTTTGCTCCTAGCTGTCAGCTTCTACATCTTTGCTGACTGTTTTGAAACACCGAGAAAAAGCTGTCCTTAGCCATGCTGCAGAATCTGCAACTGAGACCATTTCCAGTCTTGCAATTTTTTGGGTTTTTTCTTATTTCTATACTATTTATTAGCATGTTTCTTAAATAGAGGATGCTGAAACTAATACAGCCTCAATGCTTATCTTCCTTAAACAGTTTTGTAGAAGCATTCATGGACACCATAATTTTCCTGGGAGAGCTACAGGGAGATCACTATCCATTCCTTAACATTCTGATTTATCTTAAAAGACACAGTATCATGCCTTTTCAGTTCTGCTTGTTTATTTGAATTTCCTTATACTCAGAAGAGCTATCTGTACATAGAGAGTGTTTCCCTTCTGCTTTCTCATTCCATTATAAATAATATTTGGCATTCACTTGAACAGACTGATTTTATACTTAATTTTTTCTTCATGATTTTCTTAAAAACATTCTCACCTGAAGGAAAATATTTACCTTGTGCATGTCAGTGTTTGTAACAAGTCAAATGAAGGGATAATTATTTGAGGCTCCCTTATCAGGAGCTCTGTCACATAAAAGAACAGATCAACAGATAGATTTTCTATTTTTACTGCTAGAAAAACATAATGATTTTTAACCAGCCTCAGAGCTCCTTAAGCTTTCATTCACAGATTCATGATTATTCTTTCCCCCTGAAATAGAAAACCAAAGTCAGTAAAAGCCAAAGGTCTTGAGAAAGCCTGCTCACTAAAGAACCCCATCTCCCCTGTGGAAATCGCTCTCTTCCATCCCCAGCCTGGTGGATCTCTGAGGGCTGCTCTCACTTCAGAATCATGTTTTGTTGATTCCACTAGGAGAAAATATAATAAAAAGAATTATGCTATCCTATACTGAAGGAAATGGGGAGGCGGGGGGGGAAGCACAGGAATTTTGTTGGCAGCATTGCAGAATTTGTATAAAAATTAAAGGAAAATGAATTCTGACTTACAGTTCAAATCACTACCATTTTTCTTCTGAAAGCTTCAAAATGCAAAGTATAAAAAGTATACTAAATCATAAAAAAATCATATAGCACTAAGACAATTTTAGGTGCTATTCAGTTCAGTCAATTGTACAACAAGACATTTAGGTTCTGTTTCTTAATATTGTTTGGTATTCCAGCTTCACCTTTATACATAAATTTTTTGCTTAATTTAAATAAATGCAGACGTTGCAGCATTTGATTATGAATTTGATTTCCTTTATTACCCGAGCAGACATACTAATCTCTGTAGTTGTAAAAACTCCAATCTTTTTCTTAATTATGTGTTACAAATGATTTTTAGGGGGCATATCTGGAAAGAAAAATTCAAAATTTGAATTTGAAGAAAAGTTGCACGTTTGTTTCTTTCTTTCTAATGTATTGCCATAATAAGATTCTATCTGGCAAAGTACATAGTAGGTTTTATCAGGAAAGGCCTCACATTTAAAATTGAGCTTATGCTAGATTACTTTTCTGGACTCACATTAAAATAAGCCCCAAATATTATTGTAATGCTTTTTCTATCTTTCCTCTATGCTTAGCATGATTATTACAGGAATATATTTTTCATATTAATAAATAATGATTCTGTTAACTTTTCTGCCTTGTTCATTCCAGGTCTCAACCTGCAGTTCTCACTTTATGACAGAAAAAATCTGATGATATATTCTAGGCGAAAAAAAAAAGGCACACTAACTGTCCTCTATTTCTTCAGAATGCATTTTGCTAGAGGTAGAAATACTGTGTGTAACAGAATTCAACCGAGCAGGAGACAGAGTGGTTAGACAGATAAGTAACAGCTGGAGAATAATTTTGTGTATTTGTATCAAGTTTTATTCCTTTAAGCATCCATGGTTACAGGTATTTCTCTTCTTTCTCTGGGGATGATGCTCCAGAACTGTGAGGAAATTGTTCTTTCTTGAGAGTTTGCATGGTTATTTGATTAATTTGCTTCCCTGGAGCACTGGTGCCAGCACAGTGCTGTGCTGGTGGCCCCAGGCAGGGTTCAGCATGAACTCTGCACAGCTTCCTTGTCCAGTGCTCACATCCGTTAGGGGACTTTGGTGACTGGGACTCTTTTGGGCACTTTTGATGTTTTCCTGCAAGTCTCTCCATGACAGGAGTCGGGGACAGATAGGTCTGTGAACAGTGAACTGCGTGAATTTGCTGGGCTGTGATGCACTGCCTGTGCATAGCAGACATGGTCAGTGCATCAAGTTCTCCATCTAATTGGATCTGGTTTTCCAGAACATCAGTTTTTCTATTGATCATTGTCATAACATTTTAACATCACCTCTTAAAGCTTTTTAGCAAGGAAATTTCCTGTACAAATAATCATAGCAGAGACCATTCATTCCACTGCTGGGGAAGGCAGCACAGTCCTCCTCTGATTGCATTTTCTTGATGGAAATGCAGAGACGATTGCTTTGAGGAAGACGTGATTTGACTCACTGTGGTGTTTTGTGATGAACCCATACAGGCTATCATTTGGGGAATGCTGTTAATTGATTTCTTTTCAACAGGACACAAAACTCAAGATGTTTTTCTCACAGGTTTTACTAAAAGACAAGGAGTCACTTCAAGCAAATTGAAGAATGGATTTGTTGGTTTGTTTTGAAATCTTTCACGGAATATATCTCTGAGAAGCTCTGCTAGCCCCACCCAGTCTTCTGTTCCTTCTAGAAGCTGGATCCCACATGCGACACGGCGGGTGGGAATGATGCAGGCAGGGTAAGAAAGCTCCCTCCACTACACACAGCTGCCATCAGTTGTAGGTGACCGTGCTCTGTAGCACATTTAATGAGAAAGACAAGGTTGCTGTGGTGACACTCCCCTTAGTGGCACCCAAGGCACACCTAGAGTAACAACACACTGAAATATGTTGTCTTCAGGCATTATCTCCCCACTCATGAGTACTAGTTTCATCAGTAGTAGTCTCAATATTTTGCCGAACAAAATCCTAGAGAATGAAGACTTCATAAGAGAAAAAAGTTAAAATTCCAGGAACCCTTTTTACATAACCTCCAAGCTGAGCCTAGCCAGGGTGCAGAAATGAGATCTACAGTTACTCTCTCTTGGTTTCATTCTTGTTTCTCATACCCAGAATGCCTACTGTAACCATCAAGGAAACAAAAAGAAATTAAACAAATTTCTCTGTAACTCACAAATTTTAAGCAGTGAGAGACATCTAAATCAACTGCTGAGAACTTTGAATTTCCCACTAGATGTCAATGAGAGGAAGCACTGAGAAAAAATCATAGCTGTTGAAGTCCATTGCAAGATGCAATACAGAAAATTCCTGTTCCACTTCGAAGTTCACATTATAATAATCACCGAAAAATACTACTCTTTTGAACAGGATTTGCTGTATGTTCACTGAACAGTGTTGACATAAAAGGTATCCACAATAAGATGTCTGAAATCATTTGTCACTTTTGAAAATTCAGAATTAAGTATTTATGCCCTTAAAGAAGGTTGCACTTAGAAGAAATCTAAATTAAATTCATAATTTTAAAACTTCTTAGCTGTTTCTTTTTCTTTTCGTGTGAGTGTGAATTCTTTTTATTTTTAATAGTGAATTGGGACCATATACCTCATATCAAAGAGGTCTGATAGTCATTCCGGAAATTATGGCAGCATTAATTTTATAATAAACTTGGTACATTGTACAGCTTAGCAAACAGGCAGCAGATCTTCAGGAGCACAGTAATTGAAAGGATTCTAATTAATTAATTAATAGAAAAATGAATAGAAGAATCCTTTATGCCTATATCTTTTTTCTTCAGTCACTTCCTGTTTTGCCAGCACTTTTCCTCTGCAAAATGTATTTGTTTTAACAGCACCATTAAGCAACCTTGCAAAATTAATTCCAGCACTCAAAATAAATAACACACTTGTCCAAAGGTAGGCTCTAGCCTTCCAGTAGGCTAAATTCATGTTTGAATTCATTAAGAGTCATAAATACATCCATCAGTTGATACTTTAGGTATTTTATGCCATATAGATTTCTGATCTCAGAAATACTTGACTGAAACATCTAATAATTTTCCACGTGTGTGTGTGCGCATGCACACGAAAAGACATAAATCACATGCTTCAAGTCTCTCTGTTTCATAGAGTTAAGCAGAATGCCTCCCACGTAACAAGCTGTAGGACCAGAGGAAATGACCTCAAGTTGTGTCATCCCTGGTTTAAATTGGATATTAGGAAAAATGTCTTCAGTGAAAGGGTTGTCAAGCACTGGAACAGGCTGCTCAGGAGAGTTGAGTCATCATCCGTGGAGACATTTAAAAGACGTGTAGATGTGACACTTAGGGACACGGTTTAATGGTTAACAATTAGATTTAATGATATTAGAGGTCTTTTCCAACCTAAACTGTTCAGTGATCCCATGATACACCCTGCATTAAGTAATGGTGGCATATCATGTTATAGCAGTTCTTGTTCTCTCAAAAAAATGTGTGGGAAAAATGCAAAAACAGCCAGAGAAAAACCAAAAGAATTTGAACAGAGGATGCTGCAAATCATCCAGGTGTGTGATCAGGGGAAACTCTGACTTGCACAGGGGGCTCTGGTTATATGTGCCCAGGTTTTGAGCATAAAGATAAACAAATGACATCTTATTGTTGGATCATCGTAATTCTAAGATTGGTCAAACTTTAATGCATTTAAGGTGCTAATTGATAAAATTATAAAATTTTAGGTTTAGTCACTTTTTTCTTACGTGTCAACTATTAATGGATATGTATGGTTCCTTCCCCTCCAAAGAATTGGTATTTTTATATGCCCTAAGATCTGCCTTCTACAACTGTTGATATTAATAGTTTCTGAAGTGTAGCTTATTCTGTTCATCTGCAGCAAGTCAGATATGCCTTTCAGAAGAAATCAATGGCCCTAATTCACATCAGCTGAGAAATGTGCTGGGCAGAAGATCCACAGACTCTGTGCAGAGCCAAGAACAATGCAGAAATGTAAAACTCATGTTTTATATTCTTCCTCAGCCTCAAAACCCACCTTTACACCTCCCTGTGGCCTCAAGCAGTTGTTTCCACATCAACCTTAGAGGGACCCTGGATGAGGACTTCAGGAGATCTGAACTTAAATATATCTGTCATGGTTACAGAGGAGCAAAAGTGAAACTGTCATTCCAACCAACAAACAGGAAGAATTACACCAACAAAAACATGCTGTAGGTACACATTGGCTATGGAGACCGGTTTCTGTGCACGATGTCAAAACTACCCAAAATTTTTGGAGGAAGGGATTATGCAGTGCTCTCTGCTTTTGACTCAAACATTTACTTTAAATGCACAGCAGAAGAATGTGTAATTCTTAAAACAGAAACATAAGGATTGCCTCTGAATTTTAATAAACTACAGGTGCACACAAAAGTTTGATGTTCAGCAACATCAAACCACAGGTCCTCTCATGTTGAGAGGATCAACCTCTCTGTCTGCTGGGTGTGAAAATGAGGTGGTACTCTCCTTGTCCTGTTTTGCTTTGGGTTTTTAACATCTCACTTCTTGACTCCTGTATGTTTTGCTTATCTTATATAGGAAGAAGAAAAACTGCTTCATATTCAGCCTAATCGCAAAAAACCTTGTGATTCTATAATTTGAAAAGCTGATGTCATTGATTTTGCTGATGTCATGTCTCCATCACAGACCCAGGCACGTGGCAAGCGTGTTCATACTGAAAACTTGTTCTGCAGGAGCTAGGAGGAAAACCTTCATTCAAATCACATGGGTTTTACAGAGATAATCCTGATGATTACTCCTGACCACTGCTACAGGTAACATCCTGTGATCTGATCTCTTGTTAATTCAGTTTAGCTCTGTGTTGTATTTGGGAATAGACTGATTAATGCCACAATTTCACCTGATGGATTGCTGCTTTGTGGAAAGCAGTTTTCTGTCAAAAGGCAATAAATTATATTCTTGATGCCCTATAATAATTAAAAGTTTAAAGGAGCTGATAACAGGGATTGCAGTAATTAAATCACAGTCATAAACAAATGAGAAATTAAACCAAATAATTTCCGCACCAGCTGTGCTATAATTACAAGTTTATCTACAAAAACAAATTGGCTTGTCTTTGGGCAAAAGCACACCGGATTTTTTTTTTTTTTTTTTTTTGCTTAGCACAGCGAATTTGTGTCAGAGATTTGTCTTTATGGGAAATAACAGAGACTCTCAAGCATAGACTTCCTGGGGATTTCCTAAAGACTGCCTTCCCTCTTCTCCCCTCTAAATCTTGCCCAATCCATCACAAGTTCTGTGTAATCTGACACAGGGAAATCTGGGAAAACACAGAGCAGCTCCCTGCCCTCTCTATTACCCCCTGACTACACTTACCACGTTTCTGCAGGGCAGAGGCAGACACACACTCCTTTGGTTAGTGGCCTGGGCAGCAGTGACAATATGGAGTTACACAGCAGAGCTGACTTCATACCACTTTTTCACAGGCCCAGACTGGCTGTGTCTGTTTTAAAGTTACGTCTACTGTGCAGGTAAAAGCAAGGCTAAATGCAGCCCCTTGGTATTGAGAAGGGAAGTGGGTGGAAAGATCCCACCAAAGCCTTTGGATGAGGATGGAGAGGTGAGATAGGACACCCTGAACTACCCCAGAAAGACAGGGAGAGCAGTGGTGCAGGCCAGCTCATGGTGAATGTGGCAGCATTGTCACTCCTGCTTTGCACCACCCCAGGATGACCAACTTCAGTCTCTTCAGTGGGGAGCACACAGAGGAGGTTCCTTAGGCACCCTGGGGGTGCTGAACTCTCTTTCTCAGAGCTGAATTTCTGACTGGGCACTGCTTGCTGCACAGGGAGGAGGTGCTCCCCAGCCCCTCCAAGCCCCAGGGCCATGGCTGAAATTCAGCCACCTCCACACCAGGGCTGGCTGGGTTGGAAGAAGCTCCATCACCTGCCTACCCACTCAGACCTGCTCACACCTGCTCAGAGAAGTGAAGCCCAGGCACAGAAATACATTTTCTATATTGAGAAATAAACACAAAGTCAAGAAGTCATCATGTGTAGGAAAGTTCAGGAGCCTCAGCCCTCTTAAAAAAAGTTCACAGAATCTCAGGATTGTTAGGGTTGAAAGGAACCACAGTGAGTCATCTGGTCCAACCTCCCTGCTCAAGATAGGGTCATCCTAAACCATATGGCACTGAATTGTGACCAGATGGTACTAAGTTCACTAACAGCAATCTTTTTTTTCTTACGTCCATGAAGTGTTTAATTGAAACACTGTCTTTTAAGCAGAATATGTACAGCATCATTTAATGTTTTGTAATCAATGGAAAAAAAATATGAAGCTTGAATTTTAATTTTCTCTTTCAGGGAAAGAAATGTGAAAATGCAAATTTTTGTTCAAGTCCAAACCCAAAGTTTTTAATCTAGTTCCACAACTATGTTTTCCTAATGTTGCAACAGATCAGTTCTGCTGTTTTTTAGTACACATCTCATCTTTAATTTTGTAAAACAATATAAAGATATTAAAAGACAGAAAAATAACATGAGGAGTACCCCTCATGAATGGCAACACTTTAGACAAGCTTCTGTGTTTACCAATACAAGTACCTGGTCAAGTCTGTTTACTATTCTCATCTAACTTGCAGCATAAGTAGCTGACTCGCTGCCGGAATTATTACAAGAAAACCCAGTAAAACCTCCAGAAAACTCCACTAGAGCAATCTCACAGGTCCAGAAAGGCAATGACTTCTATAACATGAGGTGCATTGACCCCAGCCAGTAGCTAAGCTAAGCTGATCACACCCTTCTTTAGTGGGATAAGGGAGAATCAGAAAAGTAAGTCAAGAAAAACTCGTAGGTCAAGATGAGGACAACTTGAAGTGAGGGAACCAGAAAAAAAATAGTCAAGTGATTCAAAGGCAATCACTCACCACCTCCTACAAACAGACAACCCCTGGTCTCTGAGCAATAACTTCTTTGGAAAGACTAAACCCCCAGTTTTACTGCTGGCCATGATATTATAGGGTATCCAACATCCCTTACATGGTATGGAATATGATTTTGGCCATCTGAGATCCACTGTCCTGACTGTGTCCCTTCCCAACTCCCTGCCCACCCTCAGCCCACTTACCATGGGGGCTGAGTCAGAAATAGAAAGTCTCTTGGCAAGTACTGCTTAGCAATAGCCAGGACACTGGTGTGACACCAACAGTCCTTTGGGCACAGATCTGATCCACAGCACTGTAGGGGCTGCCGTGAAGAAGGTTAATCCATCCCAACCAGACCTAGCACAAACTGCACTACAGTTACCTCACCGGTTTCTCTCAGTAGCTTGCTCTGTGCTCATATTAGCTCTGTCTCTGCACGGTAGGAAGTCCTGCAATGACTAGTTCCGCTCCCATTTGAAACACCTGAAATAGATGCCTGGGGCGGCAACCTGAGAAGCACCACCTGCAACCCCTGCTCTGGCTTCTGCCTCAATGAGCCAGTAGGAAGCAATGTGGATGCTGGTGAAACCAAGGACCTCTCTGGATTCACAGTGGCCAGATCCTCAAATACCCTTTTTTTTGTTCAAATAGGCATGACTGTCTCTTGATGGGTTTAATCTACAAATAAGTGCAGAATAGAGTAAGAAACAGGTCGCCAAATTGCACCAGGCCTGGGGAATCACCTATTGCAATGACTGAGAATGGGTGGCATTAGATGCCTGTCATGGGTTAGCAAGCATAGTCCCGGAAGTGATGTCCTTGCTAAGGGGTGCTTAGAGCTTCCTCTGGGACCTGACAGAACCTATCAGCTGGCCAGTTTGAATATGGACAATTCTTTGAGCCACTTAAAATTGTGACCGCCTCTGTGATCCACACTTAAGAATAGACAAACCCCCCCC
>NW_024581137.1:33740485-33740743 GCF_017639235.1 Corvus kubaryi | reverse complement strand
AGCCCTGCTGTGGGCAGGCCGAGCGGCTCCCCCTCTCCACGGCGGCCAAGATTCAGCTAAAGCTGCATCGATGTCCGGCAGAGGTCAGGTGACCAACAGCGATAAGCCACATACCAGCTGCAAGGCCTAGGTGAGATTAACCCTTTTAGTGCTGTGAAGAGCTGAAAACCTGAAAGAAGAGAAAGAGGAGATGCTTAAAGCTGAAATTCTGTTGTGAAGCTATGATATGTCAGAGTACCCGTTGTAATTTCATGAAGA
>NW_024581137.1:33730982-33740475 GCF_017639235.1 Corvus kubaryi | reverse complement strand
TATTTTGGACCAAACCACTACACTAAATTGGTGTTTCCGCCCGGTTAAAAACCGAACCCGCGACAGAGGTTTAGAGGCTTCAGCTGCACTGGGATGTCTGCACAGGTGTCTGTGGTGGTTGCTGCTTTCTCCTAGAGCAGGAGAAAGAAGGTCAATGATCCTGCAAAGATGCTCAGCCCATGGCTCCTCCATGTCAGGGAGCTCTCTCCTTCCTAGGACCTGCTGCTCTTGGGACTGGGAGTATGAGCAGCGCTTGGCCAATCACACCCAGCCAAGAGGTTCAGTTGGAGAAACTTGAAGGCTTCCAGAAACAATCTCTTGTGAAATGAGACCAGAAGCAGCCTTCTCCCATGCAATTCCAACAAAGCCTGCAGGATATGGGCTAGGGTTCTATCTGGAATAGAGCCCAAACTCTCTATCTGGAAATGGACAGGGCCAGTCAGGGGTGCTGGAGCTGCCACGCTGACTCATTGCAGACCAGGCAGAGCTCTGGCAATGCTGCACAAGACCTTCCAACAGCTTTTGCTCCAAAACACCACACCTCTGCTGTGACTGACTGTGCAAAAATCAAACTACAAAAAGGCACATCTCTCTTGTAGCAGCTTGATTTAGCACTGAACAGCTCTGGAAAACATTAAGCTAATTTAAGTCTGGCTTTATAATATTTTCAAAACACCTCTGTGCATATTTTCGAGGGACTTACAGAACTCCGTGTTATGACACACAAAAACTTACAGAACTCCGTGTTATGACACACAAACATGAGGTTTGTCAGGTTGGTGGAAATACAGTTTCTTAATCTCCCATTAACAAAATTAAAGTCAGGACCATATTTCTCTCTGGTGAAGTAGCAGAGTGAGTGGTTACTATGGTTGTTAGTCTCCATCGGCTCTGCTTGTACTATTTCAAAGGGACCAGTAATATTCTTTTCCCTTTAGGTTCACCAGTGCTTGTGCTGCAAAATGACTTTATTAGCTCTGGTAAATTATTTCTTCTCAGTAATGAAGCTAGAGAGAGGGAAAGAGAAAAGATGAGAAAGAAAACAAAACAGTGCTACTGTGTGCTGCAATTAGAGAGACAAGAGACTCAGATCTCTGCTGAGGGCACTGGAATTAAAGCCACTGGCACCAGCAAACCACTGGGACACCACCAATTAATCCTGTTTGTACAGCAGCTTGGAGCCTACCTTGTTTCTTCTTCTGCCTCCTAATAATAACAAACCAGAAATTTATCACAGATGTCCTTGGCAATCTAATGACAAAGCTATACCTGACAGGCCCAACACAAGGGCTTGTATGGCTAATACAGACAAGGAGTAATGCCACTTGGGTTCAGACTGCTCGATTTTGAAAGTCCTTCCTTCCTTCCTTCCTTCCTTCCTTCCTGCCTGCCTTCCTCTTCCCTAGCAGTCAATATTTGAACTGCACATTCAGTTCAGAGATAGAGCAATGCCACAGCTCTCTCACAGTCAGTTAATCCTCTAATCCTCTGCCTTTGCTCCAAACTGCTTCTGGGAAATGGGGGGACATAAATCTTCCTCTCCAATCGAACATGCTGAACAATAAGTATCAGGGCTTGGAAGCAGGATGGAGGTTCCTCAAAGCAAGGTGAAATATTGTCTTCCCATTATGGCTGCAGCAATTCAATCTGGGTTTGAAGGTAATGAAAGAGCTTCATTCTTTTAATCAGATACTGATTGATTGCTATAATATAGTATGTCAACAATTTCTACGAGGGAATAAGGGTTGGTTGAAATAAATCAGACTCCAGCAGACTCAGTTAGAAGAAGTAAAAATTATGTCAATATATGAAATGCTTGATTCTGATGTTGAGCCAGAATTGTCCATCATTCATTTTCAGTACTGCTAAATATTTTGTTTCTCAAATCCAGTACCTTGCATTTGCAAGAAGCAGTAACATCTCAGTTTTCTTCCCATGGTGTAATTGTACTTACGTAAAAGCCCTTAAGATGGCCTTGTTTTTCATGCTAACAAGAGAGCACAAGAGATGAAACACAAACTCTTTTCTTTTAGGAGTAAAATTTCAGTGTGTTTCAGTTGCATTCAAATAATGTGAGTTCAGTTCTTGGCTCTACCATAGCTTTTAGGGGTAAGTCCTTTTCCATTTACACATTCTGTTGTCCATCAACCAAGTCTGTGTGACTATAGTCACACTTTTGTTTCACCACTTCGATGAACATGACGAATCTTTTACATGAAGCGGCATGTGTGGACGCACCTAACACTCTGCAATTCAATTCTTACCGCTCTTAAGGATCATGGCAACATAGATTGCTATAAATAGCAATATTCTGAGGGTTTGGAATGGGAAATGAAGCAAATAGTAACACCAATCTAGATCTGCACTTGTGTTGTGGAACAAATAATTTTATAAAAATTTACATTCTTCAGATACTTTATGAAATGAATATAAACAAACTTATTAAAAGCATTATAAGTGCCTAATCATAGAATCATAGAGTAGTTTGGGTTGGAAGGAACCTGTAAAGGTTATCTAGTTCAAGCCTCCTGCCGTGAGAAATAAACACTCATTTTTGATTTAATAAAGAGTAAGTAGCTACTTTTCAAAATACAGTTCGTTTCAAAAATGCTTTTAAGGAGGTAAGCTTTTCTAAAAAAGCATAAGTAATTTTATTTCATAAAAAATTCTTTCAGTTCTATGAACTTATTATTTTCTAAACATATCAATTGATATATTAATTGTGAAACTTAAGCTTTACTTTGTAACATTTGTATGTGTTCATTTTGTACTTAAGCTAAGGCAGCTATAGTTTGGAGCAGGCGAAAGTCCCCTGAGCTTGGTGAATCAAACTAGATGAGAATCTCAGTGGAAGAAGTAAGCAGGTGATTTAACCTTAATTTCATTCAAAAACCTTCTTAACAAACACAAATTCCTCCATTTGAGAATACCTCAATTGTCTATGAGCTACGGTACAGTGGTATTGTGAAAACTTTAATTCTTGCATTACTCACAAAATTGTTATGGTTCATTATTGTTCTGCAGCTAAGGAGAAGAGATAACAGGGAAATAACAACCAGTTGTCAATAGCACATTCAGCTGATTTCTTGTAAAAATGTAAGGAATATAAAATACAGGGGTGTGAAT
The DNA here is from genome assembly GCF_017639235.1 of Corvus kubaryi. Classification (NCBI taxonomy): domain Eukaryota; kingdom Metazoa; phylum Chordata; class Aves; order Passeriformes; family Corvidae; genus Corvus; species Corvus kubaryi. The sequence goes on along the minus strand of NW_024581137.1, from coordinate 33,737,349 downwards.
ATTGTATCCAAGTATTTATGAGATAAATAAGTCCCTAGGAAGCACAGAAACAGCCCTGAATGTCAGCAATTGCACTTGCCATGACTATTTCTATCTGAAAATGATCCCTAAGTTTTTCTGCAGTGTTACGTCTGGGGAAGGGTGTGATCAAAGTGCCATCAGAACTGCCTTATCCTGGGAAGAATCACAAATTCATAGAATATGCTGAGTTGGAAGGGACCCATCAGGATCATCAGGTCCAACTCCTGGGCCTGCACAGGACACCCCAAGAATCACACTGTGTGTCTGACAGCGTTGTCCAAACACTTCTTGAACTGTCAGGTTTGGTGCTGTGACCACTTCCCTGGGGAGTCTGATCCAGTGCCCAGACATCCTCTGGGTGAAGAACCTTTTCCTACCCAGAGCTGGGCTCTGTGATGAATCCAGCTTCGGGAATGTATCCAGCACTGACTTGGTTCTGGGCTCCTGCTCAGCCCCTCTCCTGCCTCCTACCCATGTGGGCACCCACCTGATCACACTAAAGGTGGGAACAATTTCCGCTACAACTTTCAGGGATCAAAGACGTCAGAAATCATTGTCCCAAACTGAAGAGACACAACAAATATTATCAGCTTCAAAAATCCATTAGCATTGTCTTGACTGAGTAATGTTCACATATTGCAGTATTAGACATCATTGTCCAACTTTGCTAGGTAGATCAGATAATTGTAAAAAGGCTGTAGGAAATTTATCTATGCAAAAGTATGTGAACAAGAAAATATCATTGAGAGCAATTAATTGGAAGCTATCACTGTTACAGACTTCATATCTGAAGTAATGAAAAAGCTTTCCTAATGCAGGAGGAGATGAATTAATTCCTCTCAATATTATTCTGACCATATCAAGTATCTTTCAAATGCAAATGAAATCCAGATCCGACATATTCAGAATATTAAATAAACTGTGTAAAAAATCAGTGTGCTACTTAAATGCTCAACGTGACAAATGTCCTTTGAGCCATGTATCTTGCAGCATTCATTTAGCTGGTTTTGAAAGGTTCCGCAAGATCTGATCTTCCTTCTTTTGTTTACAGGGAAGTTCTCAACAAGGAGGACCTCCTTGTATTCCCCTTGTTCTGACAGCACGCTGCCTCTAGCTACTATATGATTTATAGCCTCAATCTGACTGTAGATTGCAGGGAAAATGGACATGCAAAAATGGTACCAAAGTGCTTATATGAACACCTTAATTAATGGGATACTCCTCTTGAAGATGGCTGGTTGTTCTATCCAAATATATTCAGGTATTTTTCAGCAAAAATCCATCAATGTCTATTGAAATGTCTGTCTATGACATTGCAGCCCTTTACCACTCTAAATGTCACCTGTGTATCTTTGGCTTTGTGCAGTGGTTGGATGACTTTGGGGTGGGACTGGAGTTCTGTGGAAAGCAGCAAGCCCTGAGTCAGTGTGAGACAGAGCTGTGTCCTTGCAGAGCAGCACACTGTGTTAACTGCACAGGTCAGCTACAGGAGCTCTGATGTAGCAGCAGCACTACAGGATGTTTGGGATACTGGCTGGCATTTCTGGTGGGCTTTTTTTGTTTTGTTTGTTTAAATGGTTTTTAGGAATAATACATCTTTGCACTATGTTAGGCAATGTTGCAGTTTCCCCATTTTTTCCCCAGATCCCTGTGGGCAAAAAGAAAATGTCTGGTTTGTTAGCATAAATACAAGATAGAATCAGGTTTGCACTATGTCCTGATTAATCTAATTCCCAGTGGTTCTGCAAATCAGTAGAGGCATAAGGCCATGGTAAAGAATGATCTTCAACTGAAAAATAAAGTAAATAGAAAAAACAGTTTTGCAACAAAAAACCCAGGTTTTGATTGTGAGTGGATTATATGCATTATTAATTTGCATATGAGACACCAATGAAAGAAATTTGTTGGTAGATGAGGCTCCCAAATATCAATAGTTCTTTGGCTGCCAGAGAAAAGCAAATAATAGCAGCCAAAGGGGATGCATTTCTTGAATTACAGCACTTTTCATTAGCTAATCCCCAGGAGGATTCCTCTGGATGTGGAGAAATGCTAACTGCAATCACGTGAGAGCAAGGAATCAGAGAGAATTAGCCTTTATGAACCCAACAGAATGTCAACACCTGGACAGACAAACAGATGCCAAGCCTCTGATCCTTTTCAGATCCAGAGGGCTATTACCAAATCAGAGAGGAAATAATGTATGATGGTACTAAAACCTTTCCCTTGAATTATAATTAATTCATCTCTGAAATGTATTATTTATAGAAACTCAACACTGTTTTGGTCATCTACTGTCTGTGACTGCCTTTTCTCTTAGTGGAGTTGTATGCGATTCATTGCAGGCTCTGCATTATCTGCTGGGGAGGAAAATTATGACTCCTGTGAAAGTGTATACAGATGGCACAAGCTCTCTGGTCTTTGCACTCTATGCTATGGACAAAGTATTTCAGAGTGAAATGGAACATGATGCCAAACATGTTGAACCTGACATAATGATAAAATGTTAGGAGGCTGTAATAGTTGATAATCCAGTTATTGGCAGTATTCACTCATCCCCAAGTATTATCTGTCCAAAGTGAGGCTTGAGGAGAAATCTGAAACAGGAAAATCTGGTCTTTCCAAGTACTACAGAGGGATCTTTGAGTCATAGGGAAGGGGTGATATAAGGCAGAGAAGGACAGAGAGGACAGAAGAGCAAACAGACAATTGTCATTGCTCAGGGTGAAGGAGAAGAAGTGAAAATGGGAAAGGATATTGAAGTGGACTTTAAAGACACCGCTTCAAGGAGTCCAGAGAAGGGCAACGAAGCTGGTGAAGGGTCTGGAGCACAAGTCTTATGTGAAGTGGCTGAGGGAACTGGGGTTGTTTAGCTGGGGGAAAAGGAGGTTCAAGGGAGACTTTATCACTCTCTACAACACCCTGAAAGGAGGCTGGAGCCAGGTGGGGGTTAGTCCCTTCTCCCAGGTGACTATCAACAGGATGAACGGACACAGTCTTAAGCTGTACCAGGGGAGGTTTAGGTTGGGCATTGTCAGGAATTTATTCACAGAGGGGGTGATTTGACATTGGAATGGGCTGCCCAGGGAGGTGGTGGAGTCACCATCCCTGGAGGTGTTTAAGGAAAGCCTGGATGTGGCACTCGGTGCCATGGTCTGGTTGACAAGGGAGTGTTCAGTCATAGGCTGGACTCGGTGACCTCAAAAGTCTTTTCCAACCTAATTGATTCTGTAATTCCATGAAAGGCAACAGCCCTACTTTCATCAAATCAATTTGCATGTCAGAAGGCTACATGACTCAGACAGAGCATCCCTTTCTTTACATCTCCCACATTTCTCTGCTTTGGGCTGGAACACAAATTTGAACATTAGTGATTTGGTGCTTGTTCAAGCAATACAAGTTACATCTTTTTTTTCTGGTGTAGGCAGTTTTATACATGCATATTTAAAGGAAATCAGTGATTTGCAATACAGAATAAGAAAATGTGGCTATTTACTGCTCACCTACTGGGTTATTTTGCTGCCTCATTTATAGGTAATATTTCTAATATTCTTTGGGACCAATTCAGTTAATATAATGCTCTTCTGCTCAATGGATTCATGCTTTCAAGAGTCAACTTGCACTTCAGCATAGCAATTTTGTGCCTGTACTTTTCTGTTTGTGGCATTAAAAATCATTATAAAGGCTCAAAGGATTAGACTGTAAATTGAAAATTCAAAACACATGGTATTATAGAAAAGGAAATAAATTTCTGAAAAACAAGATATGCACCTTACTGCTTTTTCAAATGCAAAGTTATTCTTAACCAAAGTAGGAACTAATTGCAGTGAATGATAGTAGTTGAGAGCATGATAACAGCTATTGTCAGCCAAATGTAAATAAAATTTTGGGTACTTGAATCACCTTCCTGGTCAAGAAACATTGAGCATGCTTATTTAAATACAAATTACTCCTCCTATCATATACTGATGCAAAGCCATGGCTGACAACACTTGGACAACTATCATCTGAATCATCTGGACACCTTTCCTTTCTTGGGCAAGAAGGATATACAGGATAATGAGCAGTCTGAAAAGGTGCAAATTCTGCGTTATGAAGTTGTAAGAAGAAGTAATTTTAAAATGTGAGTAGTCAATTCCACACAGCTGATAGGGCTTTGTTGTCCTGGCTATTCCTTATTCCAAGTGCTTGGTTTCACCAAAAATGAGAAAAGGAGTATTGCTGTTTATTTTCTAAGCACATCCTCAGTTCTCAGAAATGTCCATTACACAACATAGGAAAGGAATAATAAGAAAGTCCCTTCTGTATTCAAGGCACCAAGCACTTCAGGAGGAGCTAAGATTTCCTGGCCTCATCAAACCATAGGAGCATTTTTAGGCAGAGAGGCAAGGAACAAAGGTTTTGTCACCTTCCTTCAGATGTATGTGCTGAGAATAGTATTTCACACACCTAATGACTTACATTTTCAAAGCAATCATACCCTTATTTTAATAAAATGTGTAGCAATTCTTCCACTCATTGTATGCATGAGAGTTCTCTTCCTTCAGAAGAATAATGACCATGCTATGCATTTTCAGCACAGGTACTTCACAAGCTGGAGCAAATTGAATGACATATGTATAAAATAGAAATCACCTACTCAGTATAGTACATACTGGGTTTTGTACTGATTAGCTTTTTTCTAACTATGTTAGTGTGCCACTATGCTGTTTTACAGTTCATAGAATTTAACAAAACCAATTTCCCACATCTTCTGAATGAAATCCAGACTGATTTTCTAGAGAATGTACGAAGAAGAAGATGAGATCTATTAGAATTTCTGGCCTCTTTATTAATGAAGAAAAGAACCTCTAGAATGACTTTTGCTGCATGAGTGTATGTGGATGTGTGCCTTAACACACAAACAGAAGGATTTGCCTGAGGGACTCAGCTAGGAGATGACAGCTTCTTAAGGTGTAGTAATTCAGCTGCTTCCACTCATCTAGACATAATCTTCATGAAGCAAGCCATTGCTGGGCATCTACAGTGCATTTCTGAACAACAACCAACCAACCAGCCAAGGAAAGGAAAAAATTCCAAATAAGGTGCAGAACAACCATGGTTTGCTCCTGCACAGGCAGATAGCATCAGATCATGTTGGGAAACAGCATGTTTGAACAGTATACAAGAGTCAATCCACCTTGTTTAAAAGACATTTGAAATGATTCATTTTGCTGGGAAGATTTTATTGACATGTTAGGTTGTGACATTTTACTTCATTGCATGTCTCTTTTTTCGGCTGCCAGTGATTTCAGAACAGCATAGTAAAAACAACACTGAGTAAGACTACATTAAGTCTATTCATTCTAAATCACTATTTTTATTTGTTTTGTAAGTTTCTGGAGAGATCAGATAGTGGGATGAAACTTGTCATGCTTCATTGTTTGATTTTTCTTTTAAACTATCAGCTAAAAACTTTTCTGCTTTCTGGCATGACTAAATAGGTCAAACCCATGAATTCCGCTGATTTTTAATAACTTACATTGCAAAAACAGGCAAAACCCAGCAATCTCACAGGATTTAAGGCTGGAATTTGGTTTGTCAGTGCATTGTAAGGAAGATGGAGACAATAAGCACAAAAATTGTGTGACTGAGATGCTCCCAGTCCATAGTACAACAGTCGACACCAATAAGTAGAGCTGAAATCTCAACAAGTAACAACAGCTTTTCTGTGGTAAGGGAGGTGAAGCTGCATGAGGACCCCCAATTTCAGCAAAACATGTTTAACACTTGACTTTCTCATTCACCTTCTCATCTTCCAGTGCCTTCCTTTTGCCATCATGTCCAGCTGTATCCAGGCTGACCGAAAGTCTTGCTCATCTCTTTCATTTGCACATTAATTTCTAATTGTATTCTGCTTGCTTCTGAAAATGTCCAAATGCACAAAATCATTTCCACGTGTATGTCTGCCAGGAAGGCGTATTTTCCTGGTTTGTTTATAGCCTGCTAAGAGTTAGTCCTGGCATGGTCTGCTGCAAGGAGAGAGGGACTCTGTGATCGTCCTTTCACAACATGACAGGAGCCCCTGGCCTAAAGGACAAACAGTACTGCAGCAGAAATCAACTTGTATTCTCCCTGAATCATCTGCCAAAATCCATGGTAGTCCCAAGGATGACCTCCCATTTTACCCCAAATAACGAGATGGGAAGTGATGAGAGATGAACTTTCTCTGCAGGACCAGATCTCTGGGGAATTGTGTAAATCACTCTAAGAATTAGCCTAACCTGGGACAATCCTGGCTGAATGGCATGCAGAATCCACCTTGTCCTGGGTTGCAGTGTATTCTATTACCATCCTCAGGAGCCGTTGA
>NW_024581137.1:33701257-33730972 GCF_017639235.1 Corvus kubaryi | reverse complement strand
TTATTCTGACTTGGTGCCTCCCACTGGTTTGTTTTCAAACTAGCACACACCTTAAAGCCAAACCAGAGTGTGAAATACCTAAAAGGCTCTGAGCTTTCATACATAATAATTGATTAATTAAACTTGTTCATTTTAGTGGAGATAAAGATAATTTTACTTGCACTTTCAAGTTCACCTAATCCTCTTTGTCCTCTTGCATTTTTCCCTGAAGCTTAAGCAAGTTTCATTTGTATTCCTGGACAGATCTTTGATATTATGCATCCCTCTGCAGTGAGCACAGATCAATAGATGTTCCCTGGTCCAAGTTCCCACATTTGCATGTTTGTGTCATTATAAGAGCTCCATTTCTGTGCATTTTTTTGTGCCAGCAAAAAAACCAATTCAAACTTCTTCATCTTGGCCAGCCGAATTCTGCACCTGCATACGGGTGCTAGCTAACATCAACATCAATTTCCATCCCTCATTAATGATACTGAATGACATGGGAATGCTGCGACAGCATCATATTCAATGTTTTCCTAGGAGATTCTTTTGTTATAAAAAAGCTATTTCCCTTCTTTTTTTCAGTAACTGAAAGCTGCCAACCATCCATTTACAATTATTTATTTTAAAGTGTCTTCTGTCCCATCTTACTTGGTAACACAGTCCTGTTTCCTGGCTAGGTGATCCCCAAAGCATGATAAGACTCCCTGGATGTGGGCAATCATGACAACAGCTTTCACCTGGTATGACATCTACCTTTCTTTCTGTGAGCCAGCCTTTTCCCCACTGGACACATGTATTTGCTGCAACTAACAGAAGCCAATTTTCATAATTCACAGTGGTGTCTAGCTCCCCCTTCAGAACCTGAGCTTCTTTGCTATATTATTCCAGGACCTAACCTAACATTTTGCCTTCTCACATTTTCAATCCAACATCAGTCTCGATCATTTCAAGAGCAGTGAGTCATATTCCATACCAAATCATATTAAATTATCATATCGTGACTCAGAGATGAAAGGGAGTAATTTACATTTTAGTGGGGTACTGATTTTTCAGACTGCAGTTGAGTTGAGTAAGGTCTGTTACTAACTTTCCCTCAACTTTGGTTGAATGATTAGCATATGTAAAAAATTTAGGCACTAGAATGGATCGGGTATTTCCATAGATACCAATTTAGGTGTAAACATACTCCCTTGAGGCAATCCATATTATTGTCCTACAACAATTGTGTTTATAGTGGTTTAGAACAAAAACCTGCCACACTGCGTGACATTTTTTTACCATGCTGCATTTTTGACATGGCAGCTGCAATGACATACAGCATCCTTACTACTGGGGTAATCAAAAATATTGCCTCAACAACCACAGCCATTTCAAATCCATCTTTCATATATCCAATATCATTCATCTCCTGATCAATATATGCTTTTCCTGGATAGAGCAGAGCTTTGGGGAATAAAGAGCTTATCAACAGGTTTTACTGCTTATCGCCAGTAACTTGGCTGAGCTGTTTGCAGAGCTTACAAAGATGGCATAGCAAAGGCAAAGGCCTGAAATTTTTCATCTCAAGCATCCATTTCTGGCTTCTGTGCTTTGTAAGGTGAACTGATTGCCATATGTCAAAACCTGTGTGTTACATTTAATCACGAAGCTGACTCAGGGTCCTTTCTGCTTGGGGCAGCAGTCAAGTCTCTTTTTCAAGAGAAAAAACAACCTGTGAATTTCAAGACAAAAATGACATATTAAGGCATCCTAAATATCATTAATCATTCAGAAGGTAGGAAAAGCCAGACATTGAAAATGTGACTGTAGATTTTCTCCTCTCCCTGTGCATGTTCTATGTCATTAACTGTGTGATCACATACTTTTCTTAATACAGCACAGTAATTTAATTGAGCTCCCCAGATTACTCTGTGTGTGTGGATATGGTACCAATTACTACTTACTGTGTGCTCCATCTCTCCTGGAAGTATGCGTATTACTCCGGAAATCTGGTCATTTTCTGCAGACCTTCCTGAGCAGGTCCTGCATGTGCCTTTTGGTTGTGTTTAATAGGAGTCCCTACACCTGAAGAAACCTGACAACAGAAAGAGAAACAGAGGAAAGAGATGGGGCAGAGAAGGAAATAATCTCCATCTTCCCTTTGGCCGTATGTTCTGGGCCATGGCTGAAGTTGCCCCTAATGGAGACACTTCACCTGTGTTGCATCCAGAGCTCTTTGTCCATCCCATATATGGTGTCGCAGGACCATCACAAGGACAGGGTGACAGGGAACTCATGGAAGACAAATGTACTGATAAAGTATCTGTATTTCATGTCTATCACTATATGAAAGCAGGCAGGAAAACGTCTTGTTTGTACAGCTCACAAACGACATGCTGGGTGACCAGAGAACGGCCAGTCTGGAAACCTGCCTTGGATACCACCTTATCTCCGTTTGATCCTGGTTTACAGACAAAGAGACACAGTTTAACTTTAAAGTCCCAAACTGGAGAGCATTGTTCAGCCACACTTTGCTGACAGCACTGTGTGAAACTGCTCTGTGCATCCTGCCAGGGTGCCAAAGGTGCCAGAGGCCAGGGTGAGTGATCCATGAGGGAGAACAGGCTGGAAGGGAATTTTGTCATGAATAGGAATTAACTCTTTGCTGCTCTGATGGTTGCACTGCTTCTTTGCCAATGTGTTTCGCTCCATTTGAATGTTGTTTCAAGTAATCGAGACTAAAGTGTGGAAAGAATGCTCTTATGATCTCTGAGTTGGGGAAAGAACCTGTCCATCTTGCTATCAGCAGTATCTTGGCCGGTTAGTATGCTACTTCCTATCAGAAAATAATTGGCTGATCTGTAAACCACTCTGGACTAAATTCAGGCTTTTAGAGGTGTAGTTCAGCAAGGGACAGAAGAGACTTATGAAACAACCCCAGGCAAGCAAAGAGAAATCCAACATAATAAACCAATCCAATTGCTTTCCTATCAGTCCCTGCAGGTCTGGCCATGGTTTCTCACAGGCTCCGTATCAAGTTCCTCTCCTGCCATGTTCTTTCCCATCTCCATTGCTTCTTCTGAGCTCAGAACAGACCTTCACTGTGCAAGTCTCCTGAGTTTGCTCCCTTATCTCTTTCTGGTTTAGACAGGCTTCACATACTGCAGTGCATTGAATTCTCTTCAGCGTCAATAATTAATGAAAATATTATTTCTACTTTGGATTCTAACTGTGTCACTACTGGATTCAAATGGGAATAATGAAAGATCTGGAATAGATGTTGATTTGCCAGCAATGATGAAAACTGTGGAAACATTAGAAGTGACTGAGAAAGTAGCATAATTATATGAAAGTGCATGCACATGGGCCTTTTGGTTTTTTTCATAATAATGGTTAACCGTTAATGGCATATCAACATTTTCAATAGTAATTGTATCTTTATAATTGTAAACTACCAGAATCTTCTGTGTGATGGAAACAGCAGGGGAAAAAATGGATAACATTTTTTTAAAGGATTTCTGTTCCTAGGAATGCTGTACTAAGTGTACTGTGCTCAATACAAATAGCGTTCACCATGAAAACAGCAATAAAGCCACAGCATATGTAATTGCTTATAGATGGTTGTAATTTTATTGTGTTGGCTATTCTCACTTGTATTCAGAAGCTTCTAACACTTTATCCTGCTCTCCCAAGTGTCCCTCTTTGCAGGATTACAAGATATTAAAATGTCTGTATTATTATTTATTTGCAGCCCTTTTTCAAAATACAGTAGTTACACTGTCATTCAAAGATGCTTTATTATAAACAGTACTGCACTCTATCTGTTAGTCTGACCCTCTTGAGTAGGTTTCATGGACTTCTCTTTGGCAGCCTTTGATTGCATGCTTTGAAAGGCTGATTTTATTAGTTATGTTTCTTTGAAAACCATGAAAGAATGCAGCAATTGGCTAAATAGAGAAATTTTCTGTAAGACCCAGAAAACTAGATAGCCACATCTCTTGCAGAATATATCTCTCCACTTTGGCAGACAGGATACAGAAGCTAGTTCAGGCAAAAAGAAGTCAGGGCAGCCCATAATTGATTTGACCAAATCCTCTCTTACTCCTCCACCTGACATTTACTACATAGCAAAAGTGGCTCATTTCAACAGGTCTCCTTTCTGGTTTATACTTACTTGTATCATTGTGTCTGTGAATCTCCCTTTAAAGAAATCCTGGAATAATTTTCCCATTAATAATTTCTGTTCCTCTTTATATAAGTTCTTTTACTGTGTTCATCATGGCAATATTTTGGGGTACTTTCAAGGAACCTGGCTAACTTCTGTACTGTCCTTGCTTTCACCTCCCCTCATCAGAGAGATAAGTGTGCGCATTGGAGCCCTTTGTCTGGAATGCTTACAGGATATAATGTTGCAAAAGCCAATGTGAATGTTTGTGTGTCTATAATTTTTTTTTAAACTCCAAGGTCAAAAAAAGGTACATTGCCCTTAAGAAGCAGGAGGCTGTGAGGACTAAAGGAAGCTGAGATTGTGAAAGGATGGATGCCAAGGAAGAGTACCAAATTTTAGCTCAAATGTTAGAAGACAATTTTAAATGTTCAAGCTCCTAAATTATATGAGTGTTCTCAAGACACATTCTCTGGCATCAATTAACAATACATCCAGTAATAAATCATAATTTACTTTCTATAGTCATTGACCATGATGGTTTGCAGCTGATAGTGAGGTAATAAAATATATGATGTGTATTTTAAATGTACATCTATTCAGAAAATTAGTTTGTGGCTTAGAGAGCTAAGAATCTACATATGATACACTTTAACTAAATTGCTTAAAGAAGTAATACCTCAGAAACATGATTTATGTTTTGTGTAGAACATTAGGAGGGTAGGAAACACTAAATATTTAGAAATGTGTAAATGTTGAATTAATTGAAAGAATGACATCCTGTTGACAGACCATCAGCAGTGATGAAGCCAGCTGCCAAAGGAGTTAGAGACAGAGGAAGCACAGGAACTGTGCTTTTTAGTTGCCTTTTAATTTTCTTTGTTGCAATATCATTCTCACTTCTGACTTGGAAGTCATGTTTTCTTGAATTACAGTCTGACATGGAGTGATTTGGCAGTTTTTCTAAAGAGAAATGCTGAAGTACAGGTCATTCAGGAAAAAGTGTACTCAGGCTTTACATTGCTTTTCTTTTCTGTTATTAATCAGAAGCAAACTATGGGACTCTCCTCTCTGAGGGTCAATCAGAGGGACACAGAGACCAAGGCTTCATGGGGTGACAGGAACAGCCCTGGCCCCTGCTGCGCAGCTCCCAGCTACAAGAGCTGCTTCCCCAGATGGCATTCTCAGTCTCCCTGAAGTGGGAAAAGAAGGTGAACTCTGGAGACCCATAAAATCAGGAACAGTACTGCACTAGGACATCAATCAGCAAAGTTATTTATCCATCCTATAGCACTTTTTGTACTGCAAGTGGTCCTGCTCAGATCGAAAGGTTTTTAGCAACAATTTGGAGAGGTTTGGGGATTAAGAGGATCTTAATTATGTATGCTGCTTTCTGCATTTCTCCAGTTGTAATTATTAGAATTATTTTCGTATCGTGAGCTGTAGAAAAGGAAAAATTACTACTAGAGACCATTGGCTGGAGAGGTCCTTCTTGCTGATAGGAACTGGCTCTGCCAAGGAAGCTTGTCATGTAACTCTTCCCACAAGCCAATTAAAATCATTCTTTTCACTCGCTGTTATTTATCACTCTTCCTAAGATCAACCACTCTGTTGACTAGAACCTGCTGCTAATTTCCAGCCCAATTTTATATAATTACCATTATACTATTATTATGAAAAAGTTTCATAAATTAAATAAAAGAATTCTTCATGCATGAAGATATTTTATCTTCAAAGTCAAACATCTCTCCATCTGGATTAGAAGTCTCAAATTTTTAAGGCTGTTTTGCCACCTTGAGAACAAGAGACAGAGGCTTCCTGGAATTTTCAGAAAGAACAGAGTAACTGAACCCTTTTGCAAATCTCTAGTTTTCCTCTACTTTTCCTTAATTTTTGCTGTTTCTGAAACATAAATGGAATTTCAAATTTGGCTGTAATGCTGTGTACCGCCCTGACAAACAGAACAACTTCTCAGCTCGTGGGCACAAAGTTTGTCTTGATCCCAGAGTGGCATGAGATGTTGAAGCATTTTAAACCTGTTAAATGTGGAACTAAATGTACTCCTTTTGAGCCTGCAAAAGCAAGTTTAGAAGCTGTGACGCTGACAGAGATTTAAGTTGATCAAATATGCAAAGTAATAGTTTTAACAAAACTACACAAGATACAAAAGCTTATTATTGACTGAGAAGCTTCTCAGCCATCATACATCTCCTGAAGATCTGTGTATTTGTGGAATCCTTGACTAATATCTAGATGGATTATTATTTTTTTATACTTTAATGCTGAGCCAGTTAAATAGTGACATCAATATGAATTTTTGAGTGACATTAATATTTGCTATTGCAAATGGTGAAAAATTGTCCAAATGGGATGCAGTTAGTTCCTACAAAACAAAAAAGCATTGAGAGGGAAAAAGAAGCTTAATGGCCTCAGATCATTCCTCATTTTTCATCAGATGTCAGTACAGAAAAAGCAGCTGACCCCTTAAGTTTAATGAGTGACAGGAGTATTTCATTCTTCACTGACCTGCTGTGTTGTACTATGATTACTGGCTTTTCTTTCTAAGCACTCTTTATATGGCTGCAATTTAAATACATTTGTGCATTACCTGGGTGGGGATGTACAGACACTGCCCATTTTTGAGCATGGAGCAATTTCCTGAGGTTGAATTCTCTGTGAGTGCCAGTAAGCCCTTGCCTCCTGATGTTTAGTGTGCAGTAAACACACGGGTAAATCCTTGCATGGTTCACATGGAGGTAATGTAGGCTGACAGATCAGCCTAGCATCAGACGGGAATTTGGTTCCTACTGCACCTTAAGTGAGATGGGAGGAGAAAATAGGAACTGTGGCTGTATGGATAAGCCATCTCCCCTAACACCACTTGACCAAAGGCTAGGGATTCAGTCTGAGCCAGGAATCTGGGTACTGCTGTCATCAATAGAGGAAAACAGGTACCAATTCTACAGTGACAGCAGCAGGACTGAACCTATCTCCCTATGGAGGCTTTACTCTTACTTCGCATGTTAGAGAGAAAGACCAGGTGGCTCTATCAGAGCTCACAATTCAATTTCAGAAAAATGCAGTTGTATGAGATGGATCCCATCTTTCTCAGTAGCAGCTACTGCTGGGAAGGCAGTGGTCTTCGTTTGTCCTACGTAGGTAGATCCAGTAGTACAAAGTGACTCCGAGAACCGTGTGGCAGAGGATGGCACTCTGCAGTAGCATCACTATCCCTAACAGGATCAACAGAGTTGATTTCTTTCTTTAAAATTAAAACCAGAATCCAATTCTATACACAAATTCAGTAATAAGTTTTCAGCAAGAGCTAAGTCTGAAAAATACTAAAGATATATGGGTGTGTATGACCTGTGCTCATTAGGGTAAGGGGGCAAAATACTGTTGTTGGTAGAGAATCTTTAATTATAGTCTTTATTCCATGCTAACAATGAACTGAAACCACTGGGAGTCTTGCAAGGAATTGCAAAATTTCTGAATTAGTCTCTCAGACTTGTGAAACTTGACTTTTTAAATGAGATTTGAATAAGCACTTGGAAAACTTCATGGGCCTGTAGACCTACAAAATTCAGTGTGCCACTAGGACATGATACCAAGACTATTGATCTCCTCCCACTTCCATTTTCTAAGCTACAGACCCAACAGTTGAAACATAATGAAATTTTTAAAGTTCATTGGTTAAGAGTACAGTAAATCTTTTTTTCTCCCTCCCAAATCTATTCTACCCTACATTTGTCTTTGTTCACATTCAACCTACCATAAAACACATTTGAAATAAATTACTACATGGCAGATTTATTAGTTTTATTTGACTTATGTTACCAGAGTGGGATGACATTGATATTGCATCATTTGGGACCTGAATTTCTTATTTTCTTTCTAACTGCAATTTATTGTCTTTAGAATATTTTTTTAAAAAGGAATTTTAGAACATGTGAAGACTACTTAAAAAGGTTTTTTCCTTACATTTCTCTTCCTTCCCCCTTTTCACTTCATAAGGTAGTTTCAATAATGCTTGTGGCATTTTTACATTTGTATAAAATTAATTTGTATCTATTCATTGGTGCCATAGATACCAGGAGACTTCTGTGTTGTATCAACTTGTATTGCATCGGATGCATCTTGTTGAGATTCTTTAAAACGAAAGGGTAAAATACATGTTATTCATTTTACCTATAGATTCAATGAGGATGATGAAATTTTCAATGTAAGTGCAATGTATGTAAATAAATAATTCTTGTGCATTAGTGCAGAATCTTCTGCCAAGTCCTTCTAATTGATTTTTATTATTTCTTAAGAAGAATTTTTAAATTTTGATTCTGGCAGGAATTTTTCATTTTCTCATTCAGAAGTCACATCACTTCAGGTTATGTCCAAATAAAATGGGCTGAAATTGAAGAAATGAAAATTTAGTGATGACTGAATATCAAGGTAGCAGAAAAACCTATAGCAAGATTACTTTGAGCAGTGTGGTCTAGTGGAATGTGTCCCTGCCCATGGAAGGTGGGCTGGAACTAGATGGTCCTTAAGGTCCCTTCCAAATCCAAGCTATTCTAGGAGTCTATGACTTTCTCTTCCCAATGAACAGCGTAAGACTTGACAGAATATTTTAGAAGGCTTGGCTGATTTGAGGGTAACACCATTTCCAGGTCTTGACTGCGCTGCTCAGCTGGGTTCTAAGGCCTCACTATGCTCACATAAAGCAAGGAAGTCTGGAAGATATTTAGTAACTTAAAATTGAGGCCATAATGAAAACTACTTTAGCTTGAATTCTCCAAATCACTGCACAGCACTTCCAGAACAAGCAGCAGAATCTGCATCACACCAGAGACTTGTAATTGGTGGGATGAAGATGTCTGTGTTCATTGCCTGGGAAGGGTCCCAGTCTGGTGGCTCATGGCATGACGAGATTACAGTGCTGTTTTTCCCTGAGTGAATGTGTGCTTCTGAGAAACGCCCTGTGGTGACAACAGCGAGCAGCATGACTTACCACTCCTCCTGCCACACTCCCTTTCTTTCATCAGGGGAGAAAAAAACTGCTTCATTCAGCTTTTCATCTATTATTTTCCCAGAATCATGCCTGAAGCCAGCTGTATGCTTGACCTCTGTTTATCCAATACAGTGTTTACTACTGTCCCTATTCCTGCTTGAGGACCAACCAGGGACATTATCTGGTGATGGGCACATTATAGCCACTACTGCTTGCTCTGCAGTTCTTAATATAACTGGCTTCAGGAAAAGTGGATGCCTTCTTGTTTGAGCTTCTCTCATTAAAAAAACCATAAGAAACAGCTGGGCAAATCCCACATCCCAGTTTGAAAACTGTGGGGATCAACTTGAAAAAGATAATAAGGACCTCAAAATGTTCAGCTGCAGCTTTTTTTTTTATTAAAGCTGTAGCTGCCTGGCTGTCAGAGAGCAGACAGCAATAAGGCAGATGCTGCCCTGCCTCCCATATGTCTGCTGTACAAAATTAAATCCCAGCTCTAGTCAGTTAGCACCGAATGGTGAGAAATCCTGCCCATTTGAGTCCCCACAGAACAACTGTTTCACCCAGCAGCTGTCCTCAGTGTGCTGCATCCTGCAGTGTGCTGCAGCCAGTGGCAGGCAGCCTGCTGCAGCACCCGCCCAATGGCACCGCTTGTACCCAAAAATGAGGTGTGAGAAACAGCCCTGGGAGGGCAGGGGAGGAGCAAAGCATCTCTCCTTAAATCCTGGGGAATACTTGGGCTCATGTTCTGGCTTGGTTCAGGGAGCAGAGTTTCTCTTTTTCTGTTTGAATAAAAGTCATTGAATGGAACATAAAAAGAGCAATTTGGAAGCCTAAGGACATGTTTGATGGTTGTACACATTCATAATAGAGCAACAGAGTAGTTGCTTAAGGGAGTGTTTTATACCCACCCCCGACATACTGCAAAATACGGCACAAAAGCCTCCAGAGAGACGTTAGCTAATAACAAATTTGCTAACTATAATCACATAGCAAGAGGAATGGAATTATTTTCTTTCACAATATTAAAAATATTAATTTTTTTCAAAGGCTTCTTCCTGCAGGGAGTAGCCTCTGCACAGGCATTTGGAAGAAAGTGCCTGTATTTGCTGCTGAAGTAGGCAGCAACAATGCTGCCTGCAGACACCAGGATCTTCAGAAAAGCAGGAGAATAGAAGCTGGGAAGGTTCAAACAGATTAAAGTCAAGTCCCTCTGATGACATTTTTACAAGACAATTCCCCAGACGGAGTGACTTGAACTTCTGCTACTGTTATTAAAATGTGGGAAAATTTTTTCTCTTTCCCTTCAAGCACGCTTCACTGGATGTATAAATGCTGTAAATGTTGTGTCTATGAAAAGCTTTTTTGACAGCCATTGAATTATAATAATTAAAATCTGTTCACAAAGTCAGATGAAAACAAGGCTGAGTTAGACTGGCCTGTGACTTTGGCTGCCCAGAGGTTCCTGGTGACAGAGATGGTAATAGTTTTTGACTGTGAAAAAGTCTTAGCTCTACAGCAGCCCCAACCACAGCCTGATGGAGTTTTGTGTCAGCAGAAAATTCCTACATATTGTATTTTCAAACCCATGATAGTATAAATGACCTCAAGCTTTGAACAAAATACAGTAGCTGGTATATCTGTTTAAATGATTAAGCAAAGAGCCAGGGACAAATCTCTCCTGTCATTTCTGTGTCTCCTTGCTGTGCCAAGTACACGAAGAAAGCATGAAGACACCAGTATGAGATGCATTTTCAGTCAGGGAGCTTTTACAGAAATTACAGGGTTCTGCAGAATTTCACTCCCCATTAAGACTGACTAGTGTTAAAGTGGAAAAGGAAAGATCTCTTATATCTTTTCCCCTTTGAGAATCTGCATGCTATGTTTAGGCCAAATGTTGTATCTAATTGAGAATAATTATTCTATAAAACCAAGCCTGCTGTTTCTTTTTTTGTTTTGTTTTTTGGTGGTTTTTTTTTGTTTTGTTTTTTTTTGTTTTTGGTGGCAATTCAGTTTTAGTCTACCATTAATATGTACGAAATAGAGCATTGTTGTGACATTTTGTGGATACTTTAAAACATGGAGAGTATGTCCCCGTTCTGATCCACAGAACAATAATAAACAAAGGAATAGATTTTACTTGACAAAAACTTCGTCTCTAAGCCCAAAGTAAAAAGATTTTCTTGGCCAAAATATGGCACTGCAGGGGTTAGGCTCTGCTTTGGTAGTGTCCACTTCCTTTGCCAGATAATGTTGCACTGAGCAGATTTTCTGTGGGTGCATTTGAGATACCTGGTTATAAGCACTGCAGAATATCTCTGAATTAAAAGAGAAAAAGTATTTTCTTGTCTATCCACTTTAAGCAAGTCAGTGTACATTGACCTTTATAAGCCAGAGAAGACAGAAGGCTTACAGGATTTTCCCACATGCCTGGAGAGGCTCACCAGCCATTGCCTCAGCAAAGACTGCACCACTTAGATGAGAAAAATCTGCACAGCCAGCCCCTAAAAAAGAGCTTATAAACTTCTATGTCTGCCCTGGTCAACATCCACTGTTTGATGCATTAAGACTTCAATTTTAATCATTTCACATTTGAGAATAATTTGGTAATTAAAACAAATATAACCAAAGGAAACATGGAGGAGAAAAAGAATGATCTTGTGCTCTATTATTTGTAAGTCATGTGCACTGGTGTTACTCATATGACCACAGAAAATATTCTAGCAATAGTGCCCTGTTCTTTTTTTTTTTAATATGTCTGTGTCTTCATATGGTAGATATTCTTCCCCGCTTTCTGGTTCTGCCCCAAACACAGCTGTAAAAAAATCTCCACAAAGTTCTCTGTAATTTACTGTTTCTAAACACCTTTTTTACCTTCTAAACTCTTACGCCAGCTGTAGTGAAATGTTTCTATACCAGGAACTCACGGCCTAATTTCCTTCTAAGGCTCTCACTCAGCTGTTCCTTTTCTGAGGATTTATAGATTTGCTTTTCCAGTGTAACTTCCAAAGCTTAGTTTGGAGCAACACTCTGATATGGCCAAAGGATGCTTTGCTCCCCTCTGTCACAACCTACCTAACACAGGGAGAAAGAAATCCAGATGAAAGCCATCATAGCTGAAAGCTCTATCTGCCTGCCTGTTAGCATACAGTTTACATGCACAATTGTTGTACTGAGAAAATCAGCAAAGGTCACAAAGATGATACTACCTTGTGCCTCTTAAATGGGCCAGTCTCATCTATTAATACTTCTCATCAGCCAAAAGAATCCCTTACTTTCAAGTCTGTCCCTGAAAGCAGGATGGAGGTGAGGTAGATGCTATCCAACTTTCTGTGTTACTGAGTGCCAGCTGACCTATGGCTCAGTGTAGGAACAGTTTGACTATGCCAGAACATTAAAAATGACATGTTAGCATCCTGCTCTCAGTAGGGTAGGTCAGTAATGCACTCAGTGCATCAATGTGCCATGTGAATTCAGGATGTGGAGGCTGCTCTGAGTGCAACTTCCATATCTATTGAGAAAAATCAGAGTCCTTGAAAACGAAAAGCTTCAGCTAAGGGCAGGATGTTATTGTGTTCCATGTATAGACCTCACTAGTATTCACATACTGTTCAGTTTCCTCGGATTTCAATTAAAAATAAAGTCTTTTCAGGGCCTATTTTTCTTCTCACACTCACCAGTCCTGAACTTCAACACTTGCTCAAAGGCTGTACTTTGGCCCCTCACCCTGGTAAGCCCTTTCCAATGCGGGAAGGCACAGCTGGTGAGGGCTCACAGACGTCAGCACATCTATGCTCAGCAGCCCGTGGGGCGAGGTCAGGCATCTGCTGTGTACAGAAACACTCTGTACAGAAACACAGTGCACAGCATTCGCTTCCTCCTGTAAATACACCTCCTCCCGCTCCCTAACAATGGCAAAGTATTTGGCTCTCAATGAGAAGCCTCCTGAAGCAGGAAAGGCCTGCAGGAAATACTTTTCAAGGATCAAGAAGCATTTGCCCAGCTCCTAAACACCAGAGAGCCTCTCCTTCTAATTTTCAATGAAACTCTCTTTCAAAAAATAAGACCCAAGTCTGGTCTGTTTCCCAAAGGCAAAATAGGCTAAAAATAAGCATCTCCAACAGGAAGAATTTGCACTCTGTATGACAGCTTGACTAATGTTGGCTGGTGCATCTATCAGCTTTTAGCTGCAAACCTAATGGCCCTACAGACAGGTAGGAAAAGGGCTTTTATCAATGCCTTTGGCTTTGAAGCCAGGTTTCAGACCAGCAGTTGCTGACAAACATTTTGCTTGATGGAAAAAGGTATCATTATTTTTGTATTTCTGACTAGAAAAGAAAATCCTAGGAGCTTTTTTCCTCATCTTTGTAAAGTCCCTGTGAAGCATTGGGGTGTCCCCTAGCTCCAGTAGGCTATCTCTCCTGCATGCTAAGAACCTTTTGCAAGCAAAACACCCCAGTTAAATCAATGAAAGTGTTGCCTGAATGAGGATCTGGCCTTGTAGATGTTAAGCTGAGTAGAAAGATCTTTAGATGATTGATTTCCCAAGCCTCTCAGCATTGGAGTATCCTGTTCCTGAATCCTCTGCTCAGCCAGAAGGCAATTATGTGCAATCTCATCAGCAGTGAATGGGAGGAAATATCTCCCTTATGGTGCAGCATGTGATAATGATGCTCACGCAGGGTATGTGCCTTGTCCACTGTTGCTCCCCATGGAGGTTTATGATTTTGTGAAGTGTTCCTCAGCAGTGCCATTGTCCAGCAAATACCTTCCCACCATATATGAGGCCTCTTTGCATCATCCTTCAAACTGGCCTACCCTGAATTTCATTTTATTCACCCCAGGATCACTTGATATTTAACATTTTGCTTCGGTTGTTGATGGTTACCCTGCCCTGCAGAGTTGGAGGACAACTTGCAGATATTCCCTGGCAAACAGAAGTGCCAGGGAAGTGTCAGTTTCCTTCCTCTGCAAAAATTGCCTTGGAAGGATGGTAGAGAATGAACTTGACAGGTGCAAGGAATCAGGAAGTAGGACCTGTAGTGCTGCTGCAAATGCAGTTCTTTGTTCCTGTCCATGCATCAAATGCTGCCTTAGTCTGAGCAGCTCCCCAAAAAGTCTTTGTAGTGCTCGCCACTTGGATCCACGTGCTGGTTTTTTTTGTGTGAGAAAACAGGTACAGACAAAGCTTTCAGAGGGGCAGAGGATCACACAGAGGCTGTTTCACAGCTGGCCCAGGTCATTGTGGTTGATGCTGGTTTGAAATACATTTCCAGCTCTCTCCATAGGGGCTCTTACTGCCAGAACTGCAGTCGACACCCTGGTTTACTTCCCACCAGTGTTCTAGAGGTCTCTGTCAGGGTTATTTTCTGCTCCTGCTTGCCGCTCCACAGCAGAAAAGGAGATGTCAGTAATGCTCTGGAGCTGTCTGTCCAGATCAACCTAGGCATTGCAGAGCTGCTGAGAGTCTCTGAGCTCCTCCTGACCCTTCCCAAGACGATGGACTTTCCCACTCTTACTGATACATTATTTCCCACTGCCAGGAGGAACCTAACTACTCTCCAAAAATATGACAGAGGGTTTTTTAACCCAACTGGCTCCTAGGGAAGGTCCATTTCCCAGGAGATTATTCTGCTGCAAGCAAGGATCACGAGGCACATCTCTGTCACTGAGTCAGGAGGAGCCATTCAAAGGTCTCACGAACAACAGCAAACACAGCAAATGGTCCAAGGGGTATGGCAGCAGCAAGTGGTGGCTGAAAGACCAGGAGGGATAAGAGGTGAGGACAGGCAAAGTCCTGTTTCTGTCTGCTGTCTCCGTCTGCTTCATGTAACTGACCAGGCTCAGAAATGTCCTCCTTACCCAGTCCCTGTCTTTTGGAAGTTATACACCATCATTCCAAGGCAACAACTTCTCTCCCTCATGACATAAACAAAGTCTGTATTAATTATTCAGTGTGGCCCAAGACATTTTAATAATTAAGCATGAAAGGCTAGAAAAAAAGGCTATTGCTAATGGTACCTTTCCCAACAATCAGGATTGCCAAATGGAAGAGTTCTGTGGAGGAAAGATGATTCGTCTTTTCCTTGGTCAGCTGAAGTTGTCACAGAAACTGTGTAGGGAACTGGTAACCAGCCCACTTCTGCCAAGCAATCCATGCTGCTTCACACTGCACAGCATTCAGAGAAAAAAATCAAAGTCTCCCTGGCTCCAGTTGTGTCTGAAGGACAGATCTACTCACTCCCTCAAGATCGGTGGAAGCTCAGCACACTCAGATGAGTGTAGATCATCATCTCTCTACCACACATGCAGTCTGAACTGGGCTTATATTCTTGCAGTCATGATTTACTGGGCTGAAGGTAGAGCCTGCAGCACAGATTTTATATGAACACCATATAAGCCAACATATATATACCATTATATACCATATATATAAACCAACAATATAAACACCAGCTCCCAAACAGCCTTCCGCAGTCTCGGTGGTGTTGATAGCTTTCTTATGTCCTCCTACAGTTTCTTAGGCCTGCATTTCTCACCCTGTATCTCCTCTGTTCCTGTGTGTTGCTATGGAAGTAATGGAGAGACATCCCTGCTCAGAGCCATGTCTCCATAGGCAGAGAGACAATCTTCCTTGCAGGTTCCCATTGTCCAGAGTGTGTTTTACTTTACCGACAAGCTATACCTTTGACTGACACACTACAGCTGGGATGCCTAGGAGTGGCTTTCAATAAACCCTGTTTTTGCAATGTTGATACCATTTCAGCTGTTAATACTTTGGCATGGTTTCCAAATCCTTGTCATGAGACGAAGAAAAGCCAGATAGTTGATATTTACACTAGAGCTGAGCACTACATGCCATATTCTCATCATTGTGGTCCGTTTTCCAAGTAGGACATTAAATGGAATACGTGCTCATTCCTTATTTCCTTTTTATACCTTGAGCCCCATGGTTAGAGGTGCCTTTGCTACTACTTTACAAATTTCACACATCATAGCTTGCGTAACCTACTCCTTGTTCTGTCATGTGCATCTCTGGGAAGAGTCTCCTGTGTCTGTTGCAAGTGGGCAGCTGAAGAGAGAGCAGGGAGCTCTCATCATCAATAGCTCTCTTAATGGCTGGGAGCCTCCCCACCTCTCCTTACCCTTCATGCGACAAAATCCCCACCAATCCTGGTGCCCTCCACTGTACTTGCTCCAGTGTAGCAATGTCTTTCTCTTTCTGGGGAGCCCTGAACTGGACCCAGTGCTCCAGGTATGGTCTCACTGGGAAGGAAGAGAAATGAAGGATCACTGTCCTGGATGTTGAGAGGCTTACTTTAGTAAAACAAGTGATCCTCTCACCAAATCCAGTCACATCATCCCTACTGACCCAGCAGTGCAAACTACATTAGTCTTAGCCTTGCTGCCCTCATGCACCCCTGTTTTAGCACCCCCTAAACCTAGCAAAGAAATTAAAGAGAAGAAAGACTATTCACCATTGAAAAGGTTGACACTGCACCTAAGTGCCAGCTTAGTCCAGCAATGGGCTTGACAAACACCCAGACACAGCAGGGCCCCTGAGGCAAAAGTCCCTGGAAGCACACGGTCTCCCCATGCTCCCAGTGGGAAAGATATGGAGCACAGACCACAGGGCCTCATCACCTCTCTGTACCTATAGCACCCCCTGAAATCATGAGCCAATGTGTCAGCCCTGCTCTAGCTTCAGGGCTAAGTGACTATATAGATTTCAGCAGGTGCAAAACCAATCACTCTTACTTTCGTGTATATAATAAATGACCTGGGATTATTTTATGTATCCTCTATACTGCCAGGTTGCAAACAATGGCCAATCTGACTGTCTAACACAATAAATGGCAGTTTAACTCCATTCATTACGGGCACTGTCATAGCTACTTCAGTGCAAAGTTGGGATTATGTTGTGGTGTAATGAAGCATGTTCCAGTTTGCTGACAGCATTACGGTCTCTGGTAATTATCCTATTTTTCTTATCTCTGTGAGTCATAGAATAAACAGAACAAGTGGTAAGGGAGGATTTGAAGTTAAGACAGTGTAATGTTGCCTTTTTTCAGACCAACCCTGTTGAGCTATGAAGGATGTACAAATCCTTGGCAGAAATAGCTATAAATCAATTCTATGAACAGTTGCTTGGTTGCTTTTATCTGCTTGTTTTATCCTTTGGTAATCAATGACCTATTTTAGCTTTGATCTGATGGTAGGATTCAAAAATCACTTTTCCCCACATAAAACTACTACTTCAAATTGAAGATTATTTAAAAATGTGAAAGGATACAAGGTAAGCCAAGCTCCTCAATATTGAAGAAAGAATCCTCTTTCACCCAGCTCCTGCCTTTAACCTGAAGTATGTAATTTAAACAAATGCTGAGCATGATACAAAGCAATGTATGAATTAAGTTGATTTTATTCTGTGATTTGAAGTTGTTTTAACAAATCATGATAAAGCCACAGAAAAGTTGGTGTACCTGAAAGTCAGTGAGAAGTTTCTATGTCTGCAGTACCTCTGTGTTTACCAGCTCTGTCTTTGTTGAGCTCAATTTTGCTTCACCAAGGGTCAGTTCATATTCCAAGTCTGGAAAATTAAAAAGTCTGCCATTAAAGGTATATAGACAGTTGTGTAAGAGTTTATTTGACTGGAAATGAACATTTAAAGTTCATTTTGAGGTCTCTTATTATTTGTGTTACAAAAATTACTAAAAGGACTTCAAATGGTGTTATTTGTACTAATGGTTCCATCAATGACTAATGGCTCTGTTTAGATCCTGTTACAAACACCTCATAATGCCAATATGAAAGCACTGCTTAATGACACTGTGCCCCTCGTTTATTACTTTTCTGATAGATGTGCTGTTTGTATGAACAAACTTCTTTCACCAAAAGTACCTGGGGGGACATTTCATAACATTTATAGTTCCTGTCATCAGGAGAAAAGATATATATTAGAAACATCAGTTCTGTCTAGCACACATTGCCTCTGAAATGATCCTTCTCTCTGCCAGCACTACACAAATCTCCAAGGAGAGAGTTGCGCTATTCCTTCACCTCATCAATTAAGTGCCAATAACACTACAAGATGTTGTTTGATTCCTTTCCTCTTATTTGGAAAGCTGGATTAACTCTGCAAGAGAACTAGTACGGGAGAGGAGCCTGCTTGAGCCACAACTGTTTGTTTCACTCCAGTGTCCCTGGGAATTTCAATGGCTTTATTTAGCATTTTGAGACAGGGAAGTAGTAAAGCAAGGTGGCAACCAGAATTTTAATTTTATAGGAAATTTCACTAGTTTCAAGCTTGTTTTCATTCTGAAGCAGAACAAAGTGCCACATGAAAATATTTGAGGAAAAGGCTGGATAGGAGGTAAGGTGAAATGTTTTCCATCAGTTTGTCTTCTTTTCCCATTCTTTCCAATATAAGGTTCAACATGTTTAGAAGTGACAGTCATTTCAAAATAGTGAACATTCCCAAATAAAAATAAATTGAGTGAAGCCATCTCATTAATAAAATTAAATTCTTCATTACATGACTATTCAGCCTTGCCTTAAGTGTATTTTCAAATGAGAAAATATTACACCAGGGAAAATAACCCACTGTTGCTTTATGAAGCAGAAAAATAGGATGTTCTACTGCAGGGAATTGTGTGCTAATGAAGAGTGGGAGAGGCTAGGAATCTTCTCAGCCCTTTTGTTGTCTTTGGTTACTGACTCCTTTTTTCCCCCAGACCTGGTGCACCTGACTGAAAGGCAGCCAGGTGCAGTGTACTGGTACCCTGACAGAGCATGGCCAACAGCCAGTGGGGAGAAATTAGGGCCTGTGGCCAGCCAGAAGGGATAGATAGGGAAAAGATTCAAGAATTTCATAGAATCATGAAGTACCAGGTAGGAAGGGACCTCAAGAATCATCTTGTCCAGCCTTTCTTAGTGAGAGCACAGTCTAGAGAAGATGACCCAACACCCTGTCCAACTGGATCTTAAAACTGGCTAATGCTGGGGAATCCACTACTTTTCTGGGGAGAGTATTCCAATGTCTGGTTGTCCTCATTGTGAAAAATTTTCCTCTTGTCTCCAAATGGAATGTCCCCAGGAGTACCTTGTACCCATTACCCTTCCTATTTTCCATGTGGCTCCTTATAAAAAGGGAGTCTTCAACTTCTTCGTAGCCACTCTTTAAATACTGGAAGGTGGTGACAGGATCTCCACTAAGCCCTGTTTTCTCAAGGCTGAACACACCCAGCTCTCTCAGCCACTTTCATAGAACAGGCTTCCTGGCCCTTTGGTCATCTTTGTGACCCTTCTCTGGACCCTCTCCAACCTGTTCACATCTTTTTTGCATAGCAAGGACCAAACCTGAACACAGTGTTCCAGGCGTGGCCTGACAAGTGCTGAGTGGAGTCAGATAATGATTTCTTTGTTTCTTCTGATGATGCCCTTGTTGATGCAACCCATAATCCCTCTCCCACTGGCTTTCCTTGCTGCTAAAAGAGATATCAGGGAAAGAAGGATGTGGTGATTTTAAAGAAATGCGGTACATTCACTTGAGGGTGAAAAAAGTTTCTTTTGCATTCTCCTGTAAAATCTGTTAATGTGATGGATATAAACTAGGGTATTGTGCCTCTAAAGTTATAGATTTTGGCTGTGAGTTCTGGCTTGTTTGAAACATAATCTGATCAGTTGCATAATGTCCTTACAGAAACAGAATATCAAGGACAAAAAAGTCAGAATTTCAAAGGTCCTGAGCATTTACTGTTCTGAGTTCTGAAAAGAGTGGTGGAGGTTCACTGCCTCTCAAACTATGCTTGAAAGTTGTGATTTTCCTCTATTTTTTCATGATGAATATGACATTAAATTTATATCAACTCAGTATGGCCGTTTTATAAGCATTGCACACCAAAGTGAAACAGAAGGACCTCGAGGAAAATAAAATGGAGGTTGCCTAGGGATTGCAGCTTGGAGGAAGAGATCAATCATCATTCATGTTTTTCAAAGTCTTTAGACACAGGCTCAATGTTAACACTGAAAGGGAGTTTTGAGTATCAGGAGCAGAGATACAAGCAGGCACAAATAGGCACAAAGTGCACAAGGTACCAGAAACTCAACATTAAGCCAGACAAAGGTGGTTTTGCAAGGCCATATCTCTTTCTGCCAATACTGCTTGGCTGTCCTCTTCAAGGGGTTTACACTTCGTCACTGTTCCCAGAATAAGTTACCAAAGTCTGAGTAGCCAGTTCTTCAGCCAATTCGAGCTACTGTAGTCCTTTGAAATCTGTAAGGAAACACCAGTTTCTAATTGCCATGGGCCTGGCCCAAGGTTTCTAAATAAGAATAGACATTAATTACATATGGAAACAGCCATCAATTCCAGATTGCATTGAGAGACAATGGTTATAATTTAATTGTAGTTTTCCACTTTTCATGACAGTCCATGACGTCAGCAGATTATTTAATTACAGCTTCTTTTCTCAGCCCAGGATTCTTTGCTATTGCCATCTGGAAAACTAGATGAAATTAATTAAGAAATAAGGTGTTAGACATTAGTTAAAGATGAATAGGCCCATCTAAGAAAGAACTAAAATACTGCTGAATATTTATAAAAAAATCAGATGAAATCACAGAGGTATCAAGACAGTGAAAGAGCCATGGTTTTTCTGAAGTGAGAAGACTGTTTGAATGGTCCTCTATTTTCAGTCTACCCATACAGCTGACTTCCTCATTAAAGACCTGAGGGTGTACGGCCAATTTTTAATGTGAGTTTTTGTGTTTGGCTTGCTTTTAGTCCATAATTTTTTGAAGGCATCTCTGGCTTCTCAGTAACAGACCCATCCAAAGCCTTAAATAGAAAGATGTTGGCATTTCACATCAGAAGCAATAGCCACAATTTTTTTTTTTGCTTTTTAATATCCCCTCTTGATTGTCCCAACAATGATGTGATGGTCATCCTACTTAAACTGTAGCATTGTGTAATTCTGGAACACAAATCTTTTTCTTTTCTCCAGAGAGAAGTTAATGCCAGTTTCCCACCACCCTTGCAAGCACATCCCTGTATTTTATAAAACATAAAGCCAAAAACTTTAAAAGCTGCCAGCTGAGTAAAAGCACCACTGCACACTGGGGCTAAAGGTTACATTAAAGAAAACATGCTTTCCTTTGGTATTTACGAGGAAGAAAATATGGCCTTTTTAAGAACCCTTTTGTTCTTTCCCACATAGGGAAAGGTTTCTTCCCATTTACATTTCTGCTTTTGAGACTTCTAGCAGATATTTAACAAGTTCAGTCAAACTAAAGACCATGCTCCATCCTTGGCTTGCTGGTTGTGAGCAGGTGGGACATTTCCTAACACCGCAGAAAGCTTCCAAGTAAAGATCAAAATGAACAAAGTGAAAGGGGTACCAAGTGCTGAAGAATCCATCCACCTCCAGAAAAACTGTCAGAATAAGGTGTTTTCATTTGGGCTGGGGACCCTTTGCAAATCCCAAACTGCCTGCTTTGATAATCCATTGTTATACTCCATCCACGTGTTTTATCCAAAGTGGAGTGGGGTCCGTATGGAAGCAATGGGTTAGTCTTGCATTTTAAGTTATTTCTAAATTATCTCTTTTTTTCTGTAAGGCACTGTATGTCTGGTAGATTTAAAGAATCCAATAAAACGTTCCTGGTAAAAGAATGTGGTGGGTTGATACTGGCTGGCTGTCAGATGCCCATTCAGCTGCTATGACTTCTCCTTAAATGGACATGGGCAGAAAACAGGATGATAAAATTTATGGTTTAGAATGAAGACAGGGGGATCACTTATCATTTACCATAATAGTTCCTCTCTGCTGCTCCTTCCCCTGGGAGAAGTCTGAATCTCTGTGGGCTGCAGACTGCCAGACCACACCTGCTCCCCCACAGCCGTCTCCACAGGCTGCTGGGGGTTCTGCTCTGGTGCCTAAAGCACCCTCACACCTCCTGCTTCTTTCACTGCTGTGTTTGCAGGGCTGTTTTTCACTTTTTTTTCTTCACCTCTCTCCCTGAGATCTAGTGTTTCACCCTTTCTTAAATATGTTTTTCCATAGGTACCACTAGCCTTGATGGTGCACTCGGATATGCCCTGAGGTGGGTCCACTGGAGGCACCTGAAAGAGTCCATGTCCAACACAGGGCAACCATCTTGATACCAAAGGCATGCTGTCTACGCCAAATATCAGGAGAACAAGAGGGCACTTTCCCAGCACCTGCTGGACCTAGGCATCACCTTTTGCTCCTCTCTAGAAGCTGGGGAAAAGCCTCAACAGCAACTTATGGTGCAGCCAGAAGCACTGCCCCAGGCCACCAAACTGATGCTTCCTCATGTCTTCAACAAGTCTGACATGTATTTACGGCGCATTTACAGTGCTGGCCTCTTCCATAATGCCAGTTTGTCATAAATTTGGACAATTACCAATAAAAGCAATACAGAAGTTGCTGTCTGGTTTGAAACAGCAGCAAAATATTGCTGCATTGACCTCACTTCACATTGGTAAGGAGGACAGAGAGATCATGATTTTCACCTAATTCTGTCTTCCTTTCAGATAAATAGCACCATAGGAATCATAGGGATGCACCTGCAAAGAACAGAAAATCACCCATTTCCAGCAAAGTGGCTGATGCTGCTGATTACTTCAGCAGGCACTCCAGGAATGGAAGAGCAAAAGCTAACAGCATCATAGAACACAGAATTATAGAATCATAGGGTACTCTGAGTTGGAAGAGACCCACAAGGATCAAGTCCAACTCCTGGCCCTATATGGAAAGAGAGCTTTGGTGGATCGATGCTGCGTTTATTCCACAGGGTCCCACGTGGAGACGCTCAGGCGGCGCTCTGCCAGCGCCTACGCGGGCACCCGATCTCACCTTCGCAGGTGGTCACAAACACCCACTCACACACAGTCTGTGCACGAACCGGAGACAGAGAGGCGAGAGGGGTTCTCTGCATGCAATTCCGAGGTGTTTAATGGCAACACCCCGAAGAGAACAGAGACAAGAAGAACCCTGAACTGAAAACCCACGCCAGTTTTATCCTGAGAGCTCCCAAAGGCAGGCAGAGCATCCAAAACCAAGAGTCTGAGGGCAAGGGGGCAGAGGCAAGGTTGAATGGCATAACAGGGGCCAACGGGAAAAGGGATGGGAGGGGGGAGAGGGACAGTGACCAGCAGAATCTAGGCAAAGAGAGAACTTTCTAGCACAGTGTTGTAGGGAGAGACCACTTTTAGGGTAACTTGGGGGGTGTAAAGTGGTCTTAGCCGCTGCAACTTAGCCCTGCACAGTACAGCCCCAAGACTCACACCACGTCCATGAGAGTATTGTCCAAACTCTTCTTGAACTCTGTCAGGCTTGGTGCTGCGACCACTTTCCTGAGGAGCCTGTGCCAGTGCCCAAATACCCTCTGAGTGAAGAAACTTTTCCTAATATCCAGCCTAAATGTCTTCTGACACAGCTTCATGCCATTCCGTCTGGTTCTATCACCAGTCACAAAAGAGAAGAGATCAGTGTCTGCCCCTCTTCCCCTCACAAGGAAGTTGTAACTGCAATGAGCTCAGTGACCTCAAGTGACCTCAACCAGTCCTCATATGGCTTCCTCTCCAGACCCTTCACTATTTTCCTAGCTCTCCTTTGGATGCTCTCTAATAGTTTAATATTTTTTTTATATTGTGGCACCCAAAACTGCACACATTACTCAAGGTGAGACCACTCCAGAGCCGAGAAGAGCAGAGTAGGACAATCATCTCCCTCCACAAGCTGACAATGCTGTGCTATCAAATTCAGGATATATATTTTCTTGCTGTCCTGCATGTAGTAGGATTTCCAAACCCTATGGTGTTCCCAGAAATGGGTTATCCTATCTAAGGGAATTTAAAGTTTCAAAAAGCTATTCCTGGACTAAAGCTTTTCATGGTGGCAAACACCTTGTGGATAAGGATGTTTGTCTTCTCTTAAAGAAAGGCTACCTTCAGCGCAGGGCCATAATGGATCTGACACAGGAAATCTACTCTGGGTAGACACTTTTTCAAGTGCAAATTGCTGTACTTCATATGCTGGAAAGAGGGAAGGAGACAGGAAGAAAAAAGTTGATTCTTTTTAATTTCTTGTCATTTTGTTCCAACCTTGTTTTGAAAAGCAGTTTCCTCAGATCCATCAATTCCTGCCTAATTCAGCAGACTCCCCCATCACCACAAGTATTCTAAAACAGCATTGAGCATGCAAAAATTAGAAATCCCATTTTGCAAAACTGAAACACTGATGGGCTTCCAAATGGTCTTTGCTGCTTCCTTTCTCCATTTTCTCTTGCATACATTTGTCTCAGGGTCATCTTTTGGCACAAAAGATGTTTCTACTGCTTGATTTGGGCCCTGAGCTTGATTTTTGCATAAGGCTGTTGACAGACGCTGCCGGCTTTGTGGATATTCTGCTGTAAAATACCACTGTTCAATCTGACGTGGATGCCTAGCTAGGAAAAGTGCAGTGGCAGATGCAAGGAAGGTGATTGCTGGCTTGGGCAATGAACACAGCAGCATCAGCAGCAGCACCATGCTGGGTGCAAGAATGTCATTTACATCTCAAAAGAAGCCTGTCAACCTGAAGACATGCAGGTTTAATTAGAGGCATTTTATCACCCAGAATTCTTCAAATAACAATTGGCTTTTTCGAGAAAAAAGTTTTAATTGCTGTATTGTCTCTTACCCTTTGTTAAAGGAGAAAATCTTTTTGTTCTTTTAATATCTAAGTAGAGGCCACTCAGTGTCATGCTCTGATTCACACAAAACCAGAGGAAATGGTTGAAGTTGGATCTGTCCTGGCAGTATTGAAAAGGGAACAGGCTTGTGCTCCAAGGTCTTTTCACAAAGCATCTTCTGCAAGTTAAATAGATGCCATAATAAAGCTAAAGAAAATGTACTCCCATACAACTACATGGGTTTCATTGCTCATGTCACATGGACCCTCACCCAGTTCTACCTCAGCACGCTCAGTGGGATCCCATCTAAGCTTCCAGCTCTTTACTTTGTGAAAATACCATCTGATAGTAACTCTGGATCTTCACCAGGAAAGACAAAAACTCATCTCTCATTGCTGTTTGCTTCAGTTTTTAAGTGTGTATACAGCTTCATGAACTCCACTCTTGCAGCATGTGAAAAACACTCATAGACGGTTTCAAGAGTGGAAGGACTTGCTCATGTTACCAACCTGGTATTTGAAGGAATAGTTCTTTGGGTAAATTCCACAATTTTCTTGTTGTTGAAGTTGAGCACAGATTGATGAATGATCAGAGAGGTCATAAGAAGTCTAGATAGATAATTATTTAGTTTATAAAGGTATCCAATCTACCAAAAAATCTGAGTGCTGTGAAACCACCACATCATTCCATGAGCTCTGACCAATGCATTGTCATGATGTAGGCTTAAGCTCTGGAACAGTTAGATGCTTCTTACCTATCTCTTAGAGGAACCTGTGTGACATAAGTTTGGGTTTTTTCTATGATATATGTTGTCATAGGTTAGCAAGCATAGTCCTGGAAGGGATGTCCTTGCTAAGGGGTGCTTACAGTTTCCTCTGGGACCTGATAGAACCTATCAGCTGGCCAGTTTGAATATGGACAATTCTCTAAGCCACTTAAAGTTGTGACCACCTCTGTGATCCACATTTAAGAATAGGCAAACTCCCCCTCCAAGCTCTCTCTCATTTCCGGTGCTGGGACAGGTGGCTGCGGGCCCCGTGTGGGGACCAGCGGGCCCGGCCAGGCCCTGCTCGGGCCAGGCCAGGCCAGGCCACGGCCATCCTGGAGCTGATGGGCCTGTTCCAGCCGTGGAACCCCCCCCCACTGCCTTGCCGTGGGCAGCTGGAGCAGCTCGGCTCTCCCCCCTCTCCACTGTGATAAGAAAAATTCAACATTCCAGCTGCAAAGCTGCAAGGCCGAGGTGAGATTAACCCTTTTACTGCTGTGAAGAGCTGAAAACCTGAGGGAAGAGAAAGAGGAGATGCTTAAAGCTGAAATTCTGTTGTGAAGCTATGATATGTCAGAGTACCCATTGTAATTTCATGAAGATATGGGGGGTGGAGTATTCAATTCATGCCTGTTAGCAAAAGCACCTGCGCTGAGATTGGCAGATGCTGATGCAGCTGTAATTTCATGAGAAGTTTGGACAGGGAGAGATGGACCAGATGAGGACTTCTGCTCCAAATGGGAAAGGAGAAAACCTCAGTTCCTAGAGGTGCTCCCAGAGATAGTCCTAACGATGAAGATGAAGAAGACCCTTTGCTCCCAGGGAAGGAGAAGGGCCTCTGTTCTTGTTTCTGAATAGCTCAACCTTAAAATTGTACCCCAAAAACCTTCAAGAGTGGACCCTCAAAAGCAGTTGTGGGAAAAGCTGCAAGTTGGGGGAAGGGACTCACATGCAAGCAGAGAGACTCCTCTTCCTAAATGGACTGAACAAAATTATTTGGAAGCGGGCGGCTGCCTCGTTGTGATAATGTTTTCATAGCACGAGCAAAAAGAGACTTCTCTTTCTAAATGGACTGAACAAGGTTATTATGGAAGTGGTAAACAGACTGAACATCTTAAGGGTTGTCTTTTTACATTGTCAGTGGGAGAAGGGAGGAAGGTGGGGGGAGGAGGAGAGTTCTGAAGGTATGGTATAATTTTTTTTTCCCTCTTTTAGGTCTGTTAATAAACTTCTTTATATTCTTTCAAGTTTGGTGCCTGCTTTGCGTTTCTCCTAATTCTTATCTCACAGAAGATAGACAGTAATGAGTATTTTGGACCAAACCACTACACTAAATTGGTGTTTCCGCCTGGTTACAAACCGAACCCGCTACAAAAGTGAAAATAATGTTTAATTACACTAGAAGTTAGTTATTTTTCCTTTCTGTTTAAGTACTCTTCTGGTAGATGTTGTGATCCTGCATTAGGAGCACTATAGAAGACATTGTACTGAAGGAGTGAGTGACCTGGGAAAAGTCACATCCACTCTATTGGACCTTGTACCTAGGGTTTGAGAAGCCCAAATGTTAGTCAGCATATGTAGATGCCATAAGGAATTTTTGCTGGAACATCCAGTACTGGCCTGTGCTCCACTCTGGTGGGTGTTATGAAAGACACCTGTCAGGAGAAGGTTTTGTTTGTTACAAACAATAAAAGGTCCCGCTGCGTAGGAGGGAGGAGGAATGGCTCTCAGGATGTGATCTACACAGTGTGCCATGGGAAAAAGCAGCCAGGGTCTGTCCAATGCTACACAAAAGCGGGATCCTGGGTATCCAAAGGGTTGTAAGATTTGCTCACTACCTATACTCCTCCTTTTATTCTACCTAATTAAAATAACAATTTTATTACAGTGTCTGTAGCTGAGCCTTTTCCAGTAATATCCAGAAAGAATCCTGCACCACCGATCACCATCACCCTGATGCAGAACAGATACATGCAGGTATCCCTCCACAATATCACGGCCCAGTTTATTGAGATTCTCATCCATCTCAGTTATTCTCATCTTAAAATTTTGCAGAAATGATGTCACGTTTTGAAGACGAGGTCTAAGACTTATCATTAGGGAGAAGTGCTATCTGCATTTAAGTGAATTTTACAGGAAAGAAGTCTTCAAGAATGAAATTGTAAACCACTCTACATCCCCAGGGAAATTTAATCCTGCCTTCCTTTCCACATCCAGGGTCACAGACAGCCCCATCTGCAGAAACAACCCACTGTCCTGGGACATTCTCCTCCTGCACTTTCCATTCCTACCATCATGCTTCCCAAAGGACTGCTTCCCATGTGCCACAGGGTAGTCACCTCACTGCCCCGCCATGGGCAGACTCTTTCCCAAATATCACTGGCTTCCCTGGGAATGGTCCATTACTGGCAGCATACCAGTAAGGTTCTGTGCCTTCAGACCTGTCAAAGACAAATCATCTTTTGTGAGAGGGTTTTCAAGAAGTCCTTCAGAGTAAGTCTAGAAATTAGATTTGTGAATGGCTTTTCATACTGAAGCAAGTTTTATCTTGCTTACAGTCTGTAACTGTTACAGCCCGGTGTTCAACATCCACATTCTTATTCTGGAATAGACAAAAGCACTACCTTAAAATCCTGGCATAATTTTCAGCATTTCTCTCTTAGTACAAGATACACTTTTCCATCCAAAAAGTTTTCTGTGTCATATCCATTAGTTTTAAAACCATGTATTCAACTACATTAAACTATGCCTTATTAGTAATAAAGTACAATAATAATTTAAAATAGTCATTCATCAACACAGCAGTATCTGGTATTATGAATAAAGCAAAGAGATTCTTACTGTTTCCCAGCATGTAATACACTCTCTACATTTTAGGGGGCTTTCAAGACATGTATCAGGTGTGCCAGGCTTGGTACCCCTGAGAGAATCGAGTCTGACAATGGGATTCATTTCAAGAACAGCCTTATCAACACCTGGGCTAGAGAACATGGCATTGAGTGGGTACCACATCCCTTACCATGCACCAGCTGCAGGCAAAGTGGAACGGTGCAATGGCCTGCTCAAAACCACCTTGAAGGCACTGGGTGGGGGAACTTTTAAAAGCTGGGAGAAGCATTTAGCTAAGGCCACATGGTTGGTGAACACCCAAGGCTCCACCAACCAAGCAGGGCATGCCCAATCCGAACCCCTGCATACAGTAGATGGAGACAAAGTCCCAGCAGGGCATACCAGAGGACTCTTGGGAAAATCTGTTTGGATTAGTCCTGCATCGAGTACAGACAAACCCATCCATGGGGCTGTCTTTGCTCGGGGGCCACGGTGGGTAATGCAGAAGGATGGAGAAACACGTTGTGTACCACAGGGAGATTTGATGTTGAACTGCTTGTAATGTTTGAATGTCTATATATGTTTGTTGAATGTTGCTGCCACTGTTTGTATATAGCTATGTATATATGTATAAATGTGTGTTTAAAGTTGAAATGTATTAATTTGGGCGTTGAGCAGACGGTATGGAATGAGGGCTGGAATGTCCTGGGGTGATGTTACGAAGCCGCTTTATTCCTTAACTATCCGCTCAATGCCCAAGGACGCTGTGCCTTTAATGTGGACCTGGGGCCGGGGCCACGGACTGAGTGCGGGTTGGTTCAATGCCGCAGCCTGAACAGCTCAGGGGTCTCAGCAGGGCTGGGTAGGGAGTGTGCTGGGAGCACTGTGCTGTTTTCCTGGGTTTCCTTCATGTCCCAGCTAGCTGGGAAAAGGTTCTGTTGGTTTTTTTTCTGGTTGTTTTTGCCCTTCCCTTCCCTCGCCTCACTGCCTCCCTTCCCTCCTCGCCGGTTCAGGGAGCCTGCAGGGTGGCCCTGGCGAGCCCGCAGGGTGGCCCCAGCTGGTCCGAGCCCAGGTGTCTGTTCCCTCTCTGGGAATTTGTTGTATTTTGAAGTTTTGGGTTTTTTCCCTGTTCTACCCTGTTTTGTTGGTGTGTTAATAAACTGTTTGGTTTTTCTACTTTCACTTGCTGTGACCCACTTGTCTTATTGGTGTAGGAAAAGGGGAGGCCCTTTTCCCTTCAGAGGAGACACTCATTCTGGAGTGTTTCCTCCTGAAGTTTTGTCTCCA